>NC_088242.1:99658650-99678650 GCF_036934945.1 Oncorhynchus masou masou
CGATCTGAAATCAACATGTGGTTTTCTAGCTATATTCTGTTGACATGGTACGATCTGAAATCAACATGTGGTTTTCTAGCTATATTCTGTTGACATGGTACGATCTGAAATCAACTTGTGGTTTTCCCAGCTATATTCTGTTGACATGGTACGATCTGAAATCAACATGTGGTTTTCTAGCTATATTCTGTTGACATGGTACGATCTGAAATCAACATGTGGTTTTCTAGCTATATTCTGTTGACATGGTACGATCTGAAATCAACTTGTGGTTTTCCCAGCTATATTCTGTTGACATGGTACGATCTGAAATCAACATGTGGTTTTCTAGCTATATTCTGTTGACATGGTACGATCTGAAATCAACATGTGGTTTTCTAGCTATATTCTGTTGACATGGTACGATCTGAAATCAACATGTGGTTTTCTAGCTATATTCTGTTGACATGGTACGATCTGAAATCCACTTGTGGTTTTCTAGCTATATTCTGTTGACATGGTACGATCTGAAATCAACTTGTGGTTAGGTGTCTGGTTAGACTGTAAACTCTATTTCCAGACATATATCAAACATCTCCAATCCAAAGTTAAATCTAGAATTGGCTTCCTATTTCGCAACAAAGCATCCTTCACTCATGCTGCCAAACATACCCTTGTAAAACTGACCATCCTACCGATCCTCGACTTTGGCGATGTCATTTACAAAATAGCCTCCAACACCCTACTCAACAAATTGGATGCAGTCTATCACAGTGCAATCCATTTTGTCACCAAAGCCCCATATACTACCCACTATTGCGACCTGTACGCTCTCGTTGGCTGGACCTCGCTTCATACTCGTCGCCAAACCCACTGGCTCCATGTCATCTACAAGACCCTGCTAGGTAAAGTCCCCCCTTATCTCAGCTCGCTGGTCACCATAGCATCTCCCACCTGTAGCACACGCTCCAGCAGGTATATCTCTCTAGTCACCCCCAAAACCAATTCTTTCTTTGGCCGCCTCTCCTTCCAGTTCTCTGCTGGCCTACCTGGTCAAATAAAGGTGTTCTCAACTGGCCTACCTTGTTAAATAAAGGTGTTCTCAACTGGCCACCTGGTTAAATAAAGGTGTTCTCAACTGGCCTACCTGGTTAAATAAAGTTGTTCTCAACTAGCCTACCTGGTTAAATAAAGGTGTTCTCAACTAGCCTCCCTGGTTAAATAAAGGTGTTCTCAACTGGCCACCTGGTTAAATAAAGGTGTTCTCAACTAGCCTACCTGGTTAAATAAAGTTGTTCTCAACTAGCCTACCTGGTTAAATAAATGTGTTCTCAACTAGCCACCTGGTTAAATAAAGGTGTTCTCAACTAGCCTACCTGGTTAAATAAAGGTGTTCTCAACTAGCCTACCTGGTTAAATAAAGGTGTTCTCAACTAGCCTACCTGGTTAAATAAAGGTGTTCTCAACTAGCCTACCTGGTTAAATAAAGGTGTTCTCAACTAGCCTACCTGGTTAAATAAAGGTGTTCTCAACTAGCCTACCTGGTTAAATAAAGGTGTTCTCAACTAGCCTACCTGGTTAAATAAAGGTGTTCTCAACTAGCCTACCTGGTTAAATAAAGGTGTTCTCAACTAGCCTACCTGGTTAAATAAAGGTGTTCTCAACTAGCCTACCTGGTTAAATAAAGGTGTTCTCAACTAGCCTACCTGGTTAAATAAAGGTGTTCTCAACTAGCCTACCTGGTTACATAAAGTTGTTCTCAACTAGCCTACCTGGTTAAATAAAGGTGTTCTCAACTAGCCTACCTGGTTAAATAAAGGTGAAATAAAAATGTAAAAAAGGTTACATACACCGTCAGAAACATTACTATAGTTCTTTAGATCTAGGGTTGGGTGATGACCTATGACCTTTGTCCTATCATGATTAAGAGCGTGTAAAACATTGTGATATGTATTTTTATATTTGACCTTTTTTTAATTAGGCGAGTCAGTTAAGAACAAATTCTTATTTTCAATGACGGCCTTGGAACCGTGGGTTAACTGGCCTAGGAACAGTGGGTTAACTGACCTAGGAACAGTGGGTTAGCTGGCCTAGGAACAGTGGGTTAACTGGTCTAGGAACAGTGGGTTAACTGGCCTAGGAACAGTGGGTTAACTGGTCTAGGAACAGTGGGTTAACTGGCCTAGGAACAGTGGGTTAACTGGTCTAGGAACAGTGAGTTAACTGGTCTAGGAACAGTGGGTTAACTGGTCTAGGATCAGTGGGTTAACTGACCTAGGAACAGTGTGTTAACTGCCTGTTCAGAACGGCAGACTTTTTGTACCTTGTCAGCTCGGGGATTCGATTTTGCAACCTTTGGGTTACGAGTCCAACACTCTAACCACAAGACTACCTGCCTCCCTGTGATGGTATCACCTCTACAGGCTCAAACCACTAGGCTTCTTTAGACTAGTTGAGTATCCGGAGCATCGGCATTTGTGGGTTCAATTACAGGCTCAAAATGGCCAGAAACAAAGGACTTTCTTCTGAAACTCATCAGTCTATTATTGTTCTGAGAAATGAAAAGTATTCCATGCGGGAAATTGCCAAGAAACTGAAGATCTTGTACAAAGCTGTGTACTACTCCCTTCACAGAACAGCACAAACGGGCTCTAACCAGAATAGAAAGAGGAGTGGGAGGCCCCGGTGCACAACTGAGCAAGAGGACAAGTACATTAGTACTGTCTAGTTTGAGAAACAGACGCCTCACAAGTCCTCAACTGGCAGCTTCATTAAATAGTACCCATAAAACATCAGTCTCGCCCGACCTCAGTGTAACGTGTGTTAGATAAACACCTAGAGGGACTCAGCCCGACCTCAGTGTAACGTGTTAGATGAACACCTAGAGGGACTCAGCCCGACCTCAGTGTAACGTGTTAGATAAACACCTAGAGGGACTCAGCCCGACCTCAGTGTAACACGTGTTAGATAAACACCTAGAGGGACCCAGCCCGACCTCAGTGTAACGTGTGTTAGATAAACACCTAGAGGGACTCAGCCCAACCTCAGTGTAACATGTGTTAGATAAACACCTAGAGGGACCCAGCCCGACCTCAGTGTAACGTGTGTTAGATAAACACCTAGAGGGACCCAGCCCGACCTCAGTGTAACATGTGTTAGATAAACACCTAGAGGGACTCAGCCCGACCTCAGTGTAACATGTTAGATAAACACCTAGATGGACTCAGCCCGACCTCAGTGTAACGTGTTAGATAAACACCTAGAGGGACTCAGCCCGACCTCAGTGTAACGTGTGTTAGATAAACACCTAGAGGGACTCAGCCCGACCTCAGTGTAACGTGTGTTAGATAAACACCTAGAGGGACTCAGCCCGACCTCAGTGTAACACGTGTTAGATAAACACCTAGAGGGACCCAGCCCGACCTCAGTGTAACGTGTGTTAGATAAACACCTAGAGGGACTCAGCCCAACCTCAGTGTAACACGTGTTAGATAAACACCTAGAGGGACTCAGCCCGACCTCAGTGTAACATGTGTTAGATAAACACCTAGAGGGACTCAGCCCGACCTCAGTGTAACGTGTTAGATTAACACCTAGAGGGACTCAGCCCGACCTCAGTGTAACATGTGTTAGATAAACACCTAGAGGGACTCAGCCCGACCTCAGTGTAACGTGTTAGATAAACACCTAGAGGGACTCAGCCCGACCTCAGTGTAACGTGTTAGATAAACACCTAGAGGGACTCAGCCCGACCTCAGTGTAACGTGTTAGATAAACACCTAGAGGGACTCAGCCCGACCTCAGTGTAACGTGTGTTAGATAAACACCTAGAGGGACCCAGACCGGGAGCAGAGTGCACGTAAAATCAACCGGTCACCGCTTCCCCCCCTGCCTACCTCCCACCCCACGAAGCAGCAATCAAAACAACACTTAACACAGAGAGAGGAGAGATAGAAGTTTCTCATAGTGTACTTTGACTGCTGGCTGGTTTGTCAGTATTGAATAGAGGGTAGAGGAGAGGGTAGGTGGCAGAGGAGAGGAGGGGAAAAGGAGAGAAGGGGGTTGAATTAGCACTCATATGCTACGAGACGCAACATGCGAGCGCTCAGCCACGCAGATAAAACAGCTTTAAAAATTAAAGGTTCCCATCTGCAGCGGGTCCCGTCCTGCTCTTCTCCTCCCAGCCTTAACCCCGCGCTGGGCTCAGGGCTCAGGGCTCAGCTTTAGACAGCTGGTTGAATAGCTAAACGAGCTAATGCGACTTTACAAAGACCAGGGCCAGCTCTCTAACCCTCTCCCCTCTATCCTCTCTAACCCGCTCCCCTCTATCTATCCTCTCTTACCCTCTCCAACTCGCTCCCCTCTATCTATCCTCTCCAACTCGCTCCCCTCTATCCTCTCTAACCCTCTCCCCTCTATCCTCTCTAACCCTCTCCCCTCTATCCTCTCTAACCCTCTCCCCTCTATCCTCTCTAACCCTCTCCCCTCTATCCTCTCTAACCCTCTCCCCTCTATCCTCTCTAACCCTCCCCTCTATCCTCTCTAACCCTCTCCCCTCTATCCTCTCTAACCCTCTCCCCTCTATCCTCTCTAACCCTCTCCCCTCTATCCTCTCTAACCCTCTCCCCTCTATCCTCTCTAACCCTCTCCCCTCTATCCTCTCTAACCCTCTATCCTCTCTAACCCTCTCCCCTCTATCCTCTCTAACCCTCCCCTCTATCCTCTCTAACCCTCTCCCCTCTATCCTCTCTAACCCTCTCCCCTCTATCCTCTCCAACTCGCTCCCCTCTATCCTCTCTAACCCTCTCCCCTATCTAACCTGCTCCACTCTATCCTCTCTAACCCTCTCCCCTCTATCCTCTCTAACCCTCTATCCTCTCCAACTCGCTCCCCTCTATCCTCTCTAACCCTCTATCCTCTCCAACTCGCTCCCCTCTATCCTCTCTAACCCGCTCCCCTCTATCTATCCTCTCTTACCCTCTCTCTATCCTCTCTAACCCTCTCTAACTCGCTCCCCTCTATCTATCCTCTCTAACCCTCTCCCCTCTATCTATCCTCTCTAACCCTCTATCTATCCTCTCTAACCCTCTCCAACCCGCTCCCCTCTATCTATCCTCTCTTACCCTCTCCCCTCTATCTATCCTCTCTAACCCTCTCTAACTGTCTACCAACAGACAGTAGCTATCTATCTACCAACAGACAGTAGCTATCTATCTACCAACAGACAGTAGCTATCTATCTACCAACAGACAGTAGCTATCTATCTACCAACAGACAGTAGCTATCTATCTACCAACAGACAGTAGCTATCTATCTACCAACAGACAGTAGCTATCTATCTACCAACAGACAGTAGCTATCTATCTACCAACAGACAGTAGCTATCTATCTACCAACAGACAGTAGCTATCTATCTACCAACAGACAGTAGCTATATATCTACCAACAGACAGTAGCTATCTATCTACCAACAGACAGTAGCTATATATCTACCAACAGACAGTAGCTATCTATCTACCAACAGACAGTAGCTATATATCTACCAACAGACAGTAGCTATCTATCTACCAACAGACAGTAGCTATATATCTACCAACAGACAGTAGCTATCTATCTACCAACAGACAGTAGCTATCTATCTACCAACAGACAGTAGCTATCTATCTACCAACAGACAGTAGCTATCTATCTACCAACAGACAGTAGCTATCTATCTACCAACAGACAGTAGCTATATATCTACCAACAGACAGTAGCTATCTATCTACCAACAGACAGTAGCTATCTATCTACCAACAGACAGTAGCTATCTATCTACCAACAGACAGTAGCTATATATCTACCAACAGACAGTAGCTATCTATCTACCAACAGACAGTAGCTATCTATCTACCAACAGACAGTAGCTATATATCTACCAACAGACAGTAGCTATCTATCTACCAACAGACAGTAGCTATCTATCTACCAACAGACATTAGCTATATATCTACCAACAGACAGTAGCTATCTATCTACCAACAGACAGTAGCTATCTATCTACCAACAGACAGTAGCTATCTATCTACCAACAGACAGTAGCTATATATCTACCAACAGACAGTAGCTATCTATCTACCAACAGACAGTAGCTATATATCTACCAACAGACAGTAGCTATCTATCTACCAACAGACAGTAGCTATCTATCTACCAACAGACAGTAGCTATCTATCTACCAACAGACAGTAGCTATCTATCTACCAACAGACAGTAGCTATCTATCTACCAACAGACAGTAGCTATCTATCTACCAACAGACAGTAGCTATCTATCTACCAACAGACAGTAGCTATCTATCTACCAACAGACAGTAGCTATATATCTACCAACAGACAGTAGCTATCTATCTACCAACAGACAGTAGCTATCTATCTACCAACAGACAGTAGCTATATATCTACCAACAGACAGTAGCTATATATCTACCAACAGACAGTAGCTATCTATCTACCAACAGACAGTAGCTATCTATCTACCAACAGACAGTAGCTATCTATCTACCAACAGACAGTAGCTATCTATCTACCAACAGACAGTAGCCCTAGGACCAAGCCTCAGGACTACCTGGCATGATGACTCCTTGCTGTCCCCAGTCCACCTGGCCGTGCTGCTGCTCCAGTTTCAACTGTTCTGCCTGCGGCTATGGAACCCTGACCTGTTCACCGGATGTGCTACCTGTCCCAGACCTGCTGTTTTCAACTCTCTAGAGACAGCAGGAGCGGTAGAGATACTCTGAATGATCGGCTTTGAAAAGCCAACTGACATTTACTCCTGAGGTGCTGACCTGTTGCACCCTCTACAACCACTGTGATTATTATTACTTGACCCTGCTGGTCATCTATGAACATTTGAACATCTTGGCCATGTTCTGTTATAATCTCCACCCGGCACAGCCAGAAGAGGACTGGCCACCCCTCATAGCCTGGTTCCTCTCTAGGTTTCTTCCTAGGTTCTGGCTTTTCTAGGGAGTTTTTCCTAGCCACCGTGCTTCTACACCTGCATTGCTTGCCGTTTGGGGTTTTAGGCTGGGTTTCTGTACAGCACTTAGTAACATCAGCTGATGTAAAAAGGTGCTTCATAAATACATTTGATTGATTGATTGATCTACCAACAGACAGTAGATGTCTGGATTTGCCTACTGTACACTATTGTTTTGTCCTCCAATGATCAAAGATAACAGATAACACTTTAAACTGTCACTTCCTTTATGAGGTCTTAAATGGCAAAGTATTGTTTTGTCTCTCTCACAACAGACATCACATGCGGTTTAGTCAAATGAAACCAGGAGAATGCTTCCTCTCAGTTATCGTTTCACACTGTGAACTTTCTATGTGGTGGGATTCATTTGACAAATAGAGAGCAATGCATTTTGAGCCGGTTGACCAACGTATGTACAAAACATTTTGTCACAATAGTCATGAAACACCGGATATTTTGTGCAGAAAAACAGTGTTGAGCCTGAGTCGCTACAGGGACGAGAAGCAGCAGACGTGTTTTCTGAGGAAGTCTGCCACACACTTTCTTCGGTTTTTTTTCTCCCCAATTGGCATTTACAGTATTCTCTTATCGCTGCAATTTCCGTACGGACTCGGGACTCGGACCAGGGTCTCCAGTGGCACAGCTAGCACTGCAATGCAGTGTCTTAGGCCACTGCGCCACTCGGGAGGCCTGCCACACACAGACAGGAAGTGGAAGGAAAGCATGCATTGGTAATGAGTGTAATCCCACAGTCTGTGGTTTTACCACTGACTACTACACATTAGAATAACCACTGTGACTACTACAACACATTAGAATAACCACTGTGACTACTACACATTAGAATAACCACTGTGACTACTACACATTAGAATAACCACTGTGACTACTACAACACATTAGAATAACCACTGTGACTACTACAACACATTAGAATAACCACTGTGACTACTACAACACATTAGAATAACCACTGTGACTACAACACATTAGAATAACCACTGTGACTACTACACATTAGAATAACCACTGTGACTACTACACATTAGAATAACCACTGTGACTACTACAACACATTAGAATAACCACTGTGACTACTACTACACATTAGAATACCCACTGTGACTACAACACATTAGAATAACCACTGTGACTACTACACATTAGAATAACCACTGTGACTACTACACATTAGAATAACCACTGTGACTACTACAACACATTAGAATAACCACTGTGACTACTACAACACATTAGAATAACCACTGTGACTACAACACATTAGAATAACCACTGTGACTACTACACATTAGAATAACCACTGTGACTACTACACATTAGAATAACCACTGTGACTACTACAACACATTAGAATAACCACTGTGACTACTACAACACATTAGAATAACCACTGTGACTACTACAACACATTAGAATAACCACTGTGACTACTACACATTAGAATAACCACTGTGACTACTACACATTAGAATAACCACTGTGACTACTACAACACATTAGAATAACCACTGTGACTACTACTACACATTAGAATACCCACTGTGACTACAACACATTAGAATAACCACTGTGACTACTACACATTAGAATAACCACTGTGACTACTACACATTAGAATAACCACTGTGACTACTACAACACATTAGAATAACCACTGTGACTACTACAACACATTAGAATAACCACTGTGACTACAACACATTAGAATAACCACTGTGACTACTACAACACATTAGAATAACCACTGTGACTACAACACATTAGAATAACCACTGTGACTACTACACATTAGAATAACCACTGTGACTACTACACATTAGAATAACCACTGTGACTACAACACATTAGAATAACCACTGTGACTACTACTACACATTAGAATAACCACTGTGACTACTACTACACATTAGAATAACCACTGTGACTACAACACATTAGAATAACCACTGTGACTACTACACATTAGAATAACCACTGTGACTACTACTACACATTAGAATAACCACTGTGACTACAACACATTAGAATAACCACTGTGACTACAACACATTAGAATAACCACTGTGACTACAACACATTAGAATAACCACTGTGACTACAACACATTAGAATAACCACTGTGACTACTACACATTAGAATAACCACTGTGACTACTACACATTAGAATAACCACTGTGACTACAACACATTAGAATAACCACTGTGACTACAACACATTAGAATAACCACTGTGACTACAACACATTAGAATAACCACTGTGACTACTACAACACATTAGAATAACCACTGTGACTACAACACATTAGAATAACCACTGTGACTACAACACATTAGAATAACCACTGTGACTACTACACATTAGAATAACCACTGTGACTACTACACATTAGAATAACCACTGTGACTACAACACATTAGAATAACCACTGTGACTACTACAACACATTAGAATAACCACTGTGACTACAACACATTAGAATAACCACTGTGACTACAACACATTAGAATGTGTTTCATAATTCCCCTTCAAGGTTGAATATATCTCACGGGAGACAGCATCATGTAGAGAGAAACAGCGCCACTCTGTCTCTCTACCTGTAGGCCATCTATCTGTTGCGGTCAGGTCCAAACGAGTATGACATCGTTGTCGCCCATAGCATTGAGAGCAAGGGATGCCAGCGAGTATCGGGCCTCCCGTTGAGCTAAACTGTGAATGGTCCTGGCGCACCAAAAACAAGTGTCAAAGGGAAGCCAGCTTGGATTTGGCTTCACTCCTATCAAGTCCCATTGAGAGCAATATCTCATTGACAGAGAAACTTGAATTAGTGCATCTCGTTGTGTTGTTGTCATCCGGTGACGAGCTAGCTAGCTAAAGTTGTCCCTTTTCCGTAATTAGCCATAGATGGAGATTAAGGAGTTGGACTTGTGGTTTTACTTAATTCTGCATGCTGGCCAATGACTATAAAGGCGACTCTGATCCAACCAGTAATTCATACATTGTGCCCTTGGCCTGAGAGGATGGAAGTGTGACAGTGTGTACTGTATGACAGAGTGTGTACTGTATGACAGAGTGTGTACTGTATGACAGAGTGTGTACTGTATGACACAGTGTGTACTGTATGACAGAGTGTGTACTGTATGACAGAGTGTGTACTGTATGACAGAGTGTGTACTGTATGACAGTGTGTACTGTATGACAGAGTGACAGAGTGTGTACTGTATGACAGAGTGTGTACTGTATGACAGAGTGTGTGTACTGTATGACAGTGTGTGTACTGTATGACAGTGTGTGTACTGTATGACAGAGTGTGTACTGTATGACAGAGTGTGTACTGTATGACAGAGTGTGTACTGTATGACAGAGTGTGTACTGTATGACAGAGTGTGTGTACTGTATGACAGAGTGTGTACTGTATGACAGAGTGTGTACTGTATGACAGAGTGACAGTGTGTACTGTATGACAGAGTGTGTACTGTATGACAGAGTGTGTACTGTATGACAGAGTGACAGAGTGTGTACTGTATGACAGAGTGTGTGTACTGTATGACAGAGTGTGTACTGTATGACAGAGTGTGTACTGTATGACAGAGTGACAGAGTGTGTACTGTATGACAGAGTGACAGAGTGTGTACTGTATGACAGAGTGTGTACTGTATGACAGAGTGACAGAGTGTGTACTGTATGACAGAGTGACAGTGTGTACTGTATGACAGAGTGTGTACTGTATGACAGAGTGACAGAGTGTGTACTGTATGACAGAGTGTGTGTACTGTATGACAGAGTGTGTACTGTATGACAGAGTGTGTACTGTATGACAGAGTGACAGAGTGTGTACTGTATGACAGAGTGTGTACTGTATGACAGAGTGTGTACTGTATGACAGTGTGTGTACTGTATGACAGTGTGTGTACTGTATGACAGAGTGTGTACTGTATGACAGAGTGACAGTGTGTACTGTATGACAGAGTGTGTACTGTATGACAGAGTGTGTACTGTATGACAGAGTGACAGAGTGTGTACTGTATGACAGAGTGTGTACTGTATGACAGAGTGACAGAGTGTGTACTGTATGACAGAGTGTGTACTGTATGACAGTGTGTGTACTGTATGACAGTGTGTGTACTGTATGACAGAGTGACAGTGTGTACTGTATGACAGAGTGTGTACTGTATGACAGAGTGTGTACTGTATGACAGTGTGTGTACTGTATGACAGTGTGTGTACTGTATGACAGAGTGACAGTGTGTACTGTATGACAGAGTGTGTACTGTATGACAGAGTGTGTACTGTATGACAGAGTGACAGAGTGTGTACTGTATGACAGAGTGACAGAGTGTGTACTGTATGACAGAGTGACAGAGTGTGTACTGTATGACAGAGTGTGTACTGTATGACAGAGTGTGTACTGTATGACAGAGTGTGTACTGTATGACAGTGTGTGTACTGTATGACAGTGTGTGTACTGTATGACAGAGTGACAGTGTGTACTGTATGACAGAGTGTGTACTGTATGACAGAGTGACAGAGTGCGTACTGTATGACAGTGTGTACTGTATGACAGTGTGTACTGTATGACAGAGTGACAGAGTGTGTACTGTATGACAGAGTGTGTACTGTATGACAGAGTGTGTACTGTATGACAGAGTGTGTACTGTATGACAGAGTGACAGAGTGTGTACTGTATGACAGAGTGTGTACTGTATGACAGAGTGTGTACTGTATGACAGAGTGTGTACTGTATGACAGAGTGACAGAGTGTGTACTGTATGACAGAGTGTGTACTGTATGACAGAGTGTGTACTGTATGACAGAGTGACAGAGTGTGTACTGTATGACAGAGTGACAGAGTGTGTACTGTATGACAGAGTGTGTACTGTATGACAGAGTGTGTACTGTATGACAGAGTGACAGAGTGTGTACTGTATGACAGAGTGTGTACTGTATGACAGAGTGTGTACTGTATGACAGAGTGTGTACTGTATGACAGAGTGACAGAGTGTGTACTGTATGACAGAGTGTGTACTGTATGACAGAGTGTGTACTGTATGACAGAGTGACAGAGTGTGTACTGTATGACAGAGTGACAGAGTGTGTACTGTATGACAGAGTGTGTACTGTATGACAGAGTGTGTACTGTATGACACAGTGTGTACTGTATGACAGAGTGTGTACTGTATGACAGTGTGTGTACTGTATGACAGAGTGTGTACTGTATGACACAGTGTGTACTGTATGACAGAGTGTGTACTGTATGACACAGTGTGTACTGTATGACAGAGTGTGTACTGTATGACAGAGTGTGTTGCTGGTTGCTATCCAGTTTTGTGAGAAAAACAAAAAAGTGTTGAATTTATTCTGCCACTGTGTCTTCCTATTGTCTCTGCCTTTAGGCCTGTATATCACTGTGTCTTCCTATTGTCTCTGCCTTTAGGCCTGTATATCACTGTGTCTTCCTATTGTCTCTGCCTTTAGGCCTGTATATCACTGTGTCTTCCTATTGTCTCAGCCTTTAGGCCTGTATATCACTGTGTCTTCCTATTGTCTCTGCCTTTAGGCCTGTATATCACTGTGTCTTCCTATTGTCTCTGCCTTTAGGCCTGTATATCACTGTGTCTTCCTATTGTCTCTGCCTTTAGGCCTGTATATCACTGTGTCTTCCTATTGTCTCTGCCTTTAGGCCTGTATATCACTGTGTCTTCCTATTGTCTCTGCCTTTAGGCCTGTATATCACTGTGTCTTCCTATTGTCTCTGCCTTTAGGCCTGTATATCACTGTGTCTTCCTATTGTCTCTGCCTTTAGGCCTGTATATCACTGTGTCTTCCTATTGTCTCTGCCTTTAGGCCTGTATATCACTGTGTCTTCCTATTGTCTCTGCCTTTAGGCCTGTATATCACTGTGTCTTCCTATTGTCTCTGCCTTTAGGCCTGTATATCACTGTGTCTTACTATTGTCTCTGCCTTTAGGCCTGTATATCACTGTGTCTTCCTATTGTCTCTGCCTTTAGGCCTGTATATCACTGTGTCTTCCTATTGTCTCTGCCTTTAGGCCTGTATATCACTGTGTCTTCCTATTGTCTCAGCCTTTAGGCCTGTATATCACGGTGTCTTCCTATTGTCTCAGCCTTTAGGCCTGTATATCACTGTGTCTTCCTATTGTCTCGGCCTTTAGGCCTGTATATCACTGTGTCTTCCTATTGTCTCTGCCTTTAGGCCTGTATATCACTGTGTCTTCCTATTGTCTCTGCCTTTAGGCCTGTATATCACTGTGTCTTCCTATTGTCTCAACCTTTAGGCCTGTATATCACTGTGTCTTCCTATTGTCTCAACCTTTAGGCCTGTATATCACTGTGTCTTATTGTCTCTGCCTTTAGGCCTGTATATCACTGTGTCTTCCTATTGTCTCTGCCTTTAGGCCTGTATATCACTGTGTCTTCCTATTGTCTCTGCCTTTAGGCCTGTATATCACTGTGTCTTATTGTCTCTGCCTTTAGGCCTGTATATCACTGTGTCTTCCTATTGTCTCGGCCTTCAGGCCTGTATATCACAGTGTCTTCCTATTGTCTCTGCCTTTAGGCCTGTATATCACAGTGTCTTCCTATTGTCTCGGCCTTTAGGCCTGTATATCACTGTGTCTTCCTATTGTCTCGGCCTTTAGGCCTGTATATCACTGTGTCTTCCTATTGTCTCGGCCTTTAGGCCTGTATATCACGGTGTCTTCCTATTGTCTCTGCCTTTAGGCCTGTATATCACTGTGTCTTCCTATTGTCTCTGCCTTTAGGCCTGTATATCACTGTGTCTACCTATTGTCTCTGCCTTTAGGCCTGTATATCACTGTGTCTTCCTATTGTCTCGGCCTTTAGGCCTGTATATCACTGTGTCTTCCTATTGTCTCTGCCTTCAGGCCTGTATATCACAGTGTCTTCCTATTGTCTCTGCCTTTAGGCCTGTATATCACAGTGTCTTCCTATTGTCTCGGCCTTTAGGCCTGTATATCACTGTGTCTTCCTATTGTCTCGGCCTTTAGGCCTGTATATCACTGTGTCTTCCTATTGTCTCAGCCTTTAGGCCTGTATATCACTGTGTCTTCCTATTGTCTCGGCCTTTAGGCCTGTATATCACTGTGTCTTCCTATTGTCTCAGCCTTTAGGCCTGTATATCACTGTGTCTTCCTATTGTCTCAGCCTTTAGGCCTGTATATCACTGTGTCTTCCTATTGTCTCGGCCTTTAGGCCTGTATATCACTGTGTCTTCCTATTGTCTCTGCCTTTAGGCCTGTATATCACTGTGTCTTCCTATTGTCTCAGCCTTTAGGCCTGTATATCACTGTGTCTTCCTATTGTCTCGGCCTTTAGGCCTGTATATCACGGTGTCTTCCTATTGTCTCTGCCTTTAGGCCTGTATATCACTGTGTCTTCCTATTGTCTCTGCCTTTAGGCCTGTATATCACTGTGTCTACCTATTGTCTCTGCCTTTAGGCCTGTATATCACTGTGTCTTCCTATTGTCTCGGCCTTTAGGCCTGTATATCACTGTGTCTTCCTATTGTCTCTGCCTTCAGGCCTGTATATCACAGTGTCTTCCTATTGTCTCTGCCTTTAGGCCTGTATATCACAGTGTCTTCCTATTGTCTCGGCCTTTAGGCCTGTATATCACTGTGTCTTCCTATTGTCTCGGCCTTTAGGCCTGTATATCACTGTGTCTTCCTATTGTCTCAGCCTTTAGGCCTGTATATCACTGTGTCTTCCTATTGTCTCGGCCTTTAGGCCTGTATATCACTGTGTCTTCCTATTGTCTCAGCCTTTAGGCCTGTATATCACTGTGTCTTCCTATTGTCTCTGCCTTTAGGCCTGTATATCACTGTGTCTTCCTATTGTCTCTGCCTTTAGGCCTGTATATCACTGTGTCTTCCTATTGTCTCAGCCTTTAGGCCTGTATATCACTGTGTCTTCCTATTGTCTCGGCCTTTAGGCCTGTATATCACAGTGTCTTCCTATTGTCTCTGCCTTTAGGCCTGTATATCACTGTGTCTTCCTATTGTCTCTGCCTTTAGGCCTGTATATCACTGTGTCTTCCTATTGTCTCTGCCTTTAGGCCTGTATATCACTGTGTCTTCCTATTGTCTCGGCCTTTAGGCCTGTATATCACTGTGTCTTCCTATTGTCTCTGCCTTTAGGCCTGTATATCACTGTGTCTTCCTATTGTCTCTGCCTTTAGGCCTGTATATCACTGTGTCTTCCTATTGTCTCAGCCTTTAGGCCTGTATATCACTGTGTCTTCCTATTGTCTCTGCCTTTAGGCCTGTATATCACTGTGTCTTCCTATTGTCTCTGCCTTTAGGCCTGTATACCACTGTGTCTTCCTATTGTCTCTGCCTTTAGGCCTGTATATCACTGTGTCTTCCTATTGTCTCTGCCTTTAGGCCTGTATATCACTGTGTCTTCCTATTGTCTCTGCCTTTAGGCCTGTATATCACAGTGTCTTCCTATTGTCTCAGCCTTTAGGCCTGTATATCACTGTGTCTTCCTATTGTCTCAGCCTTTAGGCCTGTATATCACTGTGTCTTCCTATTGTCTCTGCCTTTAGGCCTGTATATCACTGTGTCTTCCTATTGTCTCTGCCTTTAGGCCTGTATATCACTGTGTCTTCCTATTGTCTCTGCCTTTAGGCCTGTATATCACTGTGTCTTCCTATTGTCTCTGCCTTTAGGCCTGTATATCACTGTGTCTTCCTATTGTCTCTGCCTTTAGGCCTGTATATCACTGTGTCTTCCTATTGTCTCTGCCTTTAGGCCTGTATATCACTGTGTCTTCCTATTGTCTCGGCCTTTAGGCCTGTATATCACTGTGTCTTCCTATTGTCTCTGCCTTTAGGCCTGTATATCACTGTGTCTTCCGGTGTCCCAATGATTTCCCAGGAACCTCTAATTGCTCTCAGTATAAAACAAGAACCTCTAATTGTTCTCAGTAAAAACAAGAATCTCTAATTGCTCTCAGTAAAAACAAGAACCTCTAATTGCTCTCAGTATAAACAAGAACCTCTAATTGCTCTCAGTAAAAACAAGAATCTCTAATTGCTCTCAGTAAAAACAAGAACCTCTAATTGCTCTCAGTAAAAACAAGAACCTCTAATTGCTCTCAGTAAAAACAAGAACCTCTAATTGCTCTCAGTATAAACAAGAACCTCTAATTGCTCTCAGTAAAAACAAGAACCTCTAATTGCTCTCAGTAAAAACACCTCTAGTGCACATTTATTTCTGTTTGAGTGTATTTTGAGGGGGGGGGTTTCATGCATTAAATCATGATCTATTTCAGATGGTGACCCGTCTAAAAATAAGTCAAATATTACCAAAATAATTTAGACTTGTTTTTATTATTTAGCAATCCCAAAATCTAGCATTTCAAAACTTAACTTGTTAAGACTATTTTCTGTCTCATTTTGTCATTTACTCGCAGTCGACTTGAGTTGCATCTCGTCTCTCCAGTGACACAACTTTTCTGTCTGGAATGGAAAGTGTAAACAGAAACAGTATGATTCAGAGCGACAGCCTGTATTGGCACGGGATATATCAAAAGGAATTGGACCGCTTGTATAACTGCAGTATAACTCAACGTGTGTGTGTGTGTGTGTGTGTGTGTGTGTGTGGTACTTGCTCCTTGATTCTAGTTCTATCGTCTCAGGGGTACGTTCATCTCATGTGAATCTCAGGAGGTTATTGAGTGACAGACAGTAAACACCAAACATCACATAGCATCAACCCCCCCCCCCCCCCCTGTGTGGTTCTAACCTGTGAGTCTACTTCACCCACACAGCTCTGAGTCTGTGGGCCCAGACGACAACCCACTCACAACCAATAACTGTCTGTTCCCAGATCAGCTATGAGGTGATACCGCCCCACTCACAACCAATAACTCTCTGTTCCCAGATCAGCTATGAGGTGATACCGCCCCACTCACAACCAATAACTCTCTGTTCCCAGATCAGCTATGAGGTGATACCGCCCCACTCACAACCAATAACTGTCTGTTCCCAGATCAGCTATGAGGTGATACCGCCCCACTCACAACCAATAACGGTCTGTTCCCAGATCAGCTATGAGGTGATACCGCCCCACTCACAACCAATAACTCTCTGTTCCCAGATCAGCTATGAGGTGATACCGCCCCACTCACAACCAATAACTCTCTGTTCCCAGATCAGCTATGAGGTGATACCGCCCCACTCACAACCAATAACTCTCTGTTCCCAGATCAGCTATGAGGTGATACCGCCCCACTCACAACCAATAACTCTCTGTTCCCAGATCAGCTATGAGGTGATACCGCCCCACTCACAACCAATAACGGTCTGTTCCCAGATCAGCTATGAGGTGATACCGCCCCACTCACAACCAATAACTCTCTGTTCCCAGATCAGCTACGAGGTGATACCGCCCCACTCACAACCAATAACTCTCTGTTCCCAGATCAGCTATGAGGTGATACCGCCCCACTCACAACCAATAACTGTCTGTTCCCAGATCAGCTATGAGATCTCATTGACTTAGTTAATATGGATCTAAATGACCACAGAGTGATGTCTGTCTGACGGCCACTTCCCAGCATGCTTGGCAAAACCAACAGCAAAACTAAACTAACGCCTTTCCAGGAATCATTTTCAGTTCGAGTGAAACAGAAAACAGTGTAATTAAAACGCACAGCGGGATATCTAACAGTCTCTGCAACCAGTGGCTCTATCTTAAATGGAACCCTATTCCCTATATAGTGCACTACTTTAGACCAGAGCCCCTATTCCCTATATAGTGCACTACTTTAGACCAGAGCCCCTATTCCCTATATAGTGCACTACTTTAGACCAGAGCCCCTATTCCCTATATAGTGCACTACTTTAGACCAGAGCCCCTATTCCCTCCATAGTGCACTACTTTAGACCAGAGCCCTATTCCCTATATAGTGCACTACTTTAGACCAGAGCCCCTATTCCCTCCATAGTGCACTACTTTAGACCAGAGCCCTATTCCCTATATAGTGCACTACTTTAGACCAGAGCCCATATTCCCTCCATAGTGCACTACTTTAGACCAGAGCCCTATTCCCTATATAGTGCACTACTTTAGACCAGAGCCCTATTCCCTATATAGTACACTACTTTAGACCAGAGCCCTATTACCTATATATTGCACTACTTTAGACCAGACCCCTATTCCCTATATAGTGCACTACTTTAGACCAGAGCCTTATTCCCTATATAGTGCACTACTTTAGACCAGAGCCCTATTCCCTATATAGTGCACTACTTTAGACCAGAGCCCCTATTCCCTCCATAGTGCACTACTTTAGACCAGAGCCCTATTCCCTATATAGTGCACTACTTTAGACCAGAGCCCTATTCCCTATATAGTGCACTACTTTAGACCAGAGCCCTATTCCCTATATAGTGCACTACTTTAGACCAGAACCCTATTCCCTATATAGTGCACTACTTTAGACCAGAGCCCTATTCCCTATATAGTGCACTACTTTAGACCAGAACCCTATTCCCTATATAGTGCACTACTTTAGACCAGAGCCCTATTCCCTATATAGTGCACTACTTTAGACCAGAGCCCTATTCTCTATAAAGTGCACTACTTTAGACCAGAGCCCTATTCCCTATATAGTGCACTACTTTAGACCAGAGCCCTATTCCCTATATAGTGCACTACTTTAGACCAGAACCCTATTCCCTATATAGTGCACTACTTTAGACCAGAGCCCTATTCCCTATATAGTGCACTACTTTAGACCAGAGCCCTATTCCCTATATAGTGCACTACTTTAGACCAGAACCCTATTCCCTATATAGTGCACTACTTTAGACCAGAGCCCTATTCCCTATATAGTGCACTACTTTAGACCAGAACCCTATTCCCTATATAGTGCACTACTTTAGACCAGAGCCCTATTCCCTATATAGTGCACTACTTTAGACCAGAGCCCTATTCTCTATAAAGTGCACTACTTTAGACCAGAGCCCTATTCCCTATATAGTGCACTACTTTAGACCAGAGCCCTATTCCCTATATAGTGCACTACTTTAGACCAGAACCCTATTCCCTATATAGTGCACTACTTTAGACCAGAGCCCTATTCCCTATATAGTGCACTACTTTAGACCAGAACCCTATTCCCTATATAGTGCACTACTTTAGACCAGAGCCCTATTCCCTATATAGTGCACTACTTTAGACCAGAGCCCTATTCTCTATAAAGTGCACTACTTTAGACCAGGGCCCTATTCCCTATATAGTACACTACTTTAGACCAGAGCCCTATTCCCTATATATTGCACTACTTTAGACCAGACCCCTATTCCCTATATAGTGCACTACTTTAGACCAGAGCCTTATTCCCTATATAGTGCACTACTTTAGACCAGAGCCCTATTCCCTATATAGTGCACTACTTTAGACCAGGGCCCTATTCCCTATATAGTGCACTACTTTAGACCAGAGCCCTATTCCCTATATAGTGCACCACTATAGACCAGAGCCCTATTCCCCTATATAGTGCACTACTTTAGACCAGAGTCCATACGGCTGTATGTTTTATTTTTATTTATTTTACCTTTATTTTACTAGGCAAGTCAGTTAAGAACAAATTCTTATTTTCAATGACGGCCTAGGAACAGTGGGTTAACTGACCCTGGAACAGTGGGTTAACTGGTCTAGGAACAGTGGGTTAACTGCCTTGTTCAGGGGCAGAACGACAGCTTTGTACCTTGTCAGCTCGGGGATTCAACCTTGCAACCTTTCGGTTACTAGTCCAACGCTCTAACCACTCGGCTACCCTGCCGTATGTAGTGAATATGACGCCATTTGGGATGCAGGCAGGTTTCATAATAAAACATGCTGTCTCTCACCATCTCAGTCGGTGTTAGACTCAATCAGGCCCGGGCTATGTTTAGATGGGATAGGAGACAGTCTCCATAGACAGTAGAGGT
>NC_088242.1:99683650-99703650 GCF_036934945.1 Oncorhynchus masou masou
TACCCCCTGTATATAGCCTCCACATTGACTCTGTACCAGTACCCCCTGTATATAGCCTCCACATTGACTCTGTACCGGTACCCCCTGTATATAGCCTCCACATTGACTCTGTACCGGTACCCCTGTATATAGCCTCCACATTGACTCTGTACCGGTACCCCCTGTATATAGCCTCCACATTGACTCTGTACCGGTACCCCCTGTATATAGCCTCCACATTGACTCTGTACCGGTACCCCCTGTATATAGCCTCCACATTGACTCTGTACCGGTACCCCTTGTATATAACCTCCACATTGACTCTGTACCGTAACACCCTGTATATAGCCTCCACATTGACTCTGTACCGTAATACCCTGTATATAGCCTCCACATTGACTCTGTACCGTAATACCCTGTATATAGCCTCCACATTGACTCTGTACCGGTACCCCCTGTATATAGCCTCCACATTGACTCTGTACCGGTACCCCCTGTATATAGCCACCACATTGACTCTGTACCGGTACCCCCTGTATATAGCCTCCACATTGACTCTGTACCGGTACCCCCTGTATATAGCCTCCACATTGACTCTGTACCGGTACCCCATGTATATAGCCTCCACATTGACTCTGTACCGGTACCCCCTGTATATAGCCTCCACATTGACTCTGTACCGGTACACCCTGTATATAGCCTCCACATTGACTCTGTACCGTAACACCCTGTATATAGCCTCCACATTGACTCTGTACCGTAATACCCTGTATATAGCCTCCACATTGACTCTGTACCATAACACCCTGTATATAGCCTCCACATTGACTCTGTACCGGTACCCCCTGTATATAGCCTCCACATTGACTCTGTACCGTAATACCCTGTATATAGCCTTCACATTGACTCTGTACCGGTACCCCCTGTATATAGCCTCCACATTGACTCTGTACCGGTACCCCCTGTATATAGCCTCCACATTGACTCTGTACCGGTACCCCCTGTATATAGCCTCCACATTGACTCTGTACCGGTACCCCCTGTATATAGCCTCCACATTGACTCTGTACCGGTACCCCCTGTATATAGCCTCCACATTGACTCTGTACCGGTACACCCTGTATATAGCCTCCACATTGACTCTGTACCGGTACCCCCTGTATATAGCCTCCACATTGACTCTGTACCGGTACCCCCTGTATATAGCCTCCACATTGACTCTGTACCGGTACCCCCTGTATATAGCCTCCACATTGACTCTGTACCGGTACCCCCTGTATATAGCCTCCACAGTGACTCTGTACCGGTACCCCCTGTATATAGCCTCCACATTGACTCTGTACCATAACACCCTGTATATAGCCTCCACATTGACTCTGTACCGGTACCCCCTGTATATAGCCTCCACATTGACTCTGTACCGGTACCCCCTGTATATAGCCACCACATTGACTCTGTACCGGTACCCCCTGTATATAGCCTCCACATTGACTCTGTACCGGTACCCCCTGTATATAGCCTCCACATTGACTCTGTACCGGTACCCCCTGTATATAGCCTCCACATTGACTCTGTACCGGTACCCCCTGTATATAGCCTCCACATTGACTCTGTACCGGTACACCCTGTATATAGCCTCCACATTGACTCTGTACCGTAACACCCTGTATATAGCCTCCACATTGACTCTGTACCGTAATACCCTGTTTATAACCTCCACATTGACTCTGTACTGGTACCCCCTGTATATAGCCTCCACATTGACTCTGTACCGGTACCCCCTGTATATAGCCTCCACATTGACTCTGTACCGTAATACCCTGTATATAACCTACACAATGACTCTGTACCGTAACACCCTGTATATAGCCTCCACATTGACTCTGTACCGTAACACCCTGTATATAACCTACACAATGACTCTGTACCGTAACACCCTATATATAGCCTCCACATTGACTCTGTACCGGTACCCCCTGTATATAGCCTCCACATTGACTCTGTACCGGTACCCCCTGTATATAGCCTCCACATTGACTCTGTACCGGTACCCCCTGTATATAGCCTGCACATTGACTCTGTACCGGTACCCCCTGTATATAGCCTCCACATTGACTCTGTACCGTAGCACCCTGTATATAGCCTCCACATTGACTCTGTACTGGTACCCCCTGTATATAGCCTCCACATTGACTCTGTACTGGTACCCCCTGTATATAGCCTCCACATTGACTCTGTACCGGTACCCCCTGTATATAGCCTCCACATTGACTCTGTACCGGTACCCCCTGTATATAGCCTCCACATTGACTCTGTACCGTAATACCCTGTATATAGCCTCCACATTGACTCTGTACCGGTACCCCCTGTATATAGCCTCCACATTGACTCTGTACCGGTACCCCCTGTATATAGCCTCCACATTGACTCTGTACCGGTACCCCCTGTATATAGCCTCCACATTGACTCTGTACCGGTACCCCCTGTATATAGCCTCCACATTGACTCTGTACCGGTACCCCCTGTATATAGCCTCCACATTGACTCTGTACCGGTACCCCCTGTATATAGCCTCCACATTGACTCTGTACCGGTACCCCCTGTATATAGCCTCCACATTGACTCTGTACCGGTACCCCCTGTATATAGCCTCCACATTGACTCTGTACCGGTACACCCTGTATATAGCCTCCACATTGACTCTGTACCGTAATACCCTGTTTATAGCCTCCACGTTGACTCTGTACTGGTACCCCCTGTATATAGCCTCCACATTGACTCTGTACCGGTACCCCCTGTATATAGCCTCCACATTGACTCTGTACCGTAATACCCTGTATATAGCCTCCACATTGACTCTGTACCGTAATACCCTGTATATAGACTCCACATTGACTCTGTACCGTAACACCCTGTATATAGCCTCCACATTGACTCTGTACCGTAATACCCTGTATATAGCCTCCACATTGACTCTGTACCGTAATACCCTGTATATAGACTCCACATTGACGCTGTACCGTAACACCCTGTATATAGCCTCCACATTGACTCTGTACCGTAATACCCTGTATATAGACTCCACATTGACTCTGTACCGTAATACCCTGTATATAGCGTCACATTGTTATTTTACTGCTGCTCTTTAATGACTTGTTACTTTTATTTTGTTTTTTTCAACTGTATTGTAATTAAGGTATAGTACAGCATTTCACTGTAAGGTCTACTACACCTGTTGTATTC
Source organism: Oncorhynchus masou masou (assembly GCF_036934945.1). Lineage (NCBI taxonomy): Eukaryota > Metazoa > Chordata > Actinopteri > Salmoniformes > Salmonidae > Oncorhynchus > Oncorhynchus masou. The sequence continues at coordinate 99,686,873 of NC_088242.1, forward strand.
AGCATTTCACTGTGAGGTCTACTACACCTGTTGTATTCAGCATTTCACTGTGAGGTCTACTACACCTGTTGTATTCAGCATTTCACTGTGAGGTCTACTACACCTGTTGTATTCAGCATTTCACTGTAAGGTCTACTACACCTGTTGTATTCAGCATTTCACTGTAAGGTCTACTACACCTGTTGTATTCAGCATTTCACTGTGAGGTCTACTACACCTGTTGTATTCAGCATTTCACTGTGAGGTCTACTACACCTGTTGTATTCAGCATTTCACTGTGAGGTCTACTACACCTGTTGTATTCAGCATTTCACTGTAAGGTCTACTACACCTGTTGTATTCAGCATTTCACTGTAAGGTCTACTACACCTGTTGTATTCAGCATTTCACTGTAAGGTCTACTACACCTGTTGTATTCAGCATTTCACTGTAAGGTCTACTACACCTGTTGTATTCAGCATTTCACTGTAAGGTCTTCCCGCTCAGCCCAGTCAAAACTGTTCGCTGCTCTGGCCCCCCAATGGTGGAACAAACTCCCTCACGACGCCAGGGCAGCGGAGTCAATCACCACCTTCCGGAGACACCTGAAACCCCACCTCTTCAAGGAATACCTAGGATAGGATAAGTAATCCTTCTCACCCCCCCCCCTTAAATTATTTAGATGCACTATTGTAAAGTGGCTGTTCCACTGGATGTCAGAAGGTGAATTCACCAATTTGTAAGTCGCTCTGGATAAGAGCGTCTGCTAAATGACTTAAATGTAAATGTAAAATAGAACAGGGTTAGTAGTAGATACTGCTATAGTATAGAACAGGGTTAGTAGTAGATACTATAGTATAGAACAGGGTTAGTAGTAGATACTATAGTATAGAACAGGGTTAGTAGTAGATACTATAGTATAGAACAGGGTTAGTAGTAGATACTGCTATAGTATAGAACAGGGTTAGCAGTAGATACTATAGTATAGAACAGGGTTCGTAGTAGATGCTATAGTATAGAACAGGGTTCGTAGTAGATACTGCTATAGTATAGAACAGGGTTAGTAGTAGATACTGCTATAGTATAGAACAGGGTTAGTAGTAGATGCTATAGTATAGAACAGGGTTCGTAGTAGATACTGCTATAGTATAGAACAGGGTTAGTAGTAGATACTGCTATAGTATAGAACAGGGTTAGTAGTAGATACTATAGTATAGAACAGGGGTTAGTAGTAGATACTATAGTATAGAACAGGGTTAGTAGTAGATACTATAGTATAGAACAGGGTTAGTAGTAGATACTATAGTATAGAACAGGGGTTAGTAGTAGATACTATAGTATAGAACAGGGGTTAGTAGTAGATACTATAGTATAGAACAGGGTTAGTAGTATATACTATAGTATATATAGAACAGGGTTAGTAGTAGATACTATAGTATAGAACAGGGGTTAGTAGTAGATACTATAGTATAGAACAGGGTTAGTAGTATATACTATAGTATATAACAGTGGTTAGTAGTAGATACTATAGTATAGAACAGGGTTAGTAGTAGATACTGCTATAGTATAGAACAGGGGTAGTAGTAGATACTATAGTATCTACCTGCCTGTGCCATTAAACCCCTAAAACTCATCCAGAACGCCGCAGCCCGTCTGGTGTTCAACCTTCCCAAGTTCTCTAACGTCACCCCGCTCCTCCGCTCTCTCCACTGGCTTCCAGTTGAAGCTCGCATCCGCTACAAGACCATGGTGCTTGCCTACGGAGCTGTGAGGGGAACGGCACCGCAGTACCTCCAGGCTCTGATCAGGCCCTACACCCAAACAAGGGCACTGCGTTCATCCACCTCTGGCCTGCTCGCCTCCCTACCACTGAGGAAGTACAGTTCCCGCTCAGCCCAGTCAAAACTGTTCGCTGCTCTGGCCCCCCAATGGTGGAACAAACTCCCTCACGACGCCAGGACAGCGGAGTCAATCACCACCTTCCGGAGACACCTGAAACCCCACCTCTTCAAGGAATACCTAGGATAGGATAAAGTAATCCTTCTCACCCCCCCCCTTAAATGATTTAGATGCACTATTGTAAAGTGGCTGTTCCACTGGATGTCATAAGGTGAATTCACCAATTTGTAAGTCGCTCTGGATAAGAGCGTCTGCCAAATGACTTAAATGTAATGTAATGTAATGTACACCTGTTGTATTCAGCATTTCACTGTAAGGTCTACTACACCTGTTGTATTCAGTATTTCACTGTAAGGTCTACTACACCTGTTGTATTCTGCAATTCACGGTAAGGTCTACTACACCTGTTGTATTCTGCAATTCACGGTAAGGTCTACTACACCTGTTGTATTCAGCATTTCACTGTAAGGTCTACTACACCTGTTGTATTCAGCATTTCACTGTGAGGTCTACTACACCTGTTGTATTCAGCATTTCACTGTGAGGTCTACTACACCTGTTGTATTTAGTATTTCACTGTGAGGTCTACTACACCTGTTGTATTCAGCATTTCACTGTGAGGTCTACTACACCTGTTGTATTCAGCGCATGTGATTAGATTTTTTGATTTGAACAGGCTTTTATAAAACCAGAAAAGGCCAGATGCTGACAGTTTTTTCAGAGATTGAAAGTGAAAACAAGGAAATATTGCTTGTGACAGAGACCTGTCAGATCTCACAAAGGTGTCTCAGCAGTCCACCTCACTGGAAGATGCAACACCCCTCAAAGACACACACACAGAGCGCACCTCAAAGCCACAGCATCACACACACACACACTCTGAATGGTACACACACACACTCTGAATGGTACACACACACACTCTGAATGGTACACACACACACTCTGAATGGCACACACACACACTCTGAATGGCACACACACACACTCTGAATGGTACACACACACCCACACACACACACACACAGAGCGCACCTCAAAGCCACAGCATCACACACACACACACTCTGAATGGTACACACACACACTCTGAATGGTACACACACACACACTCTGAATGGTACACACACACACTCTGAATGGTACACACACCCACACACACACACACACACACACACACACACACACACACACACACACCCCAAAGCCACAGCAGCATGACACAACCACACATACAGACATCATTACTGCACAGTTGTGTGTGTATTGGTTGTTTATATTGGTTGTGTGTATTAGTTGTGTATATTGGTTGTATGTATTGGTTGTGTGTATTGGTTGTGTGTATTGGTTGTGTGTATTGGTTGTTTATATTGGTTGTTTATATTGGTTGTTTGTATTGGTTGTGTGTACTGGTTGTGTGTATTAGTTGTTTATATTGGTTGTTTATATTGGTTGTGTGTATTGGTTGTGTGTACTGGTTGTGTGTCTTAGTTGTTTATATTGTTTGTGCGTATTAGTTACGTGTATTAGTTGTTTATATTGATTGTTTGTATTGGTTGTGTGTACTGGCTGTGTGTATTGGTTGTGTGTATTGGCTGTGTGTACTGGTTGTCTCTATTAGTTGTTTATATTGGTTGTGTGTATTAGTTGTTTATATTGATTGTTTGTACTGGCTGTGTGTACTGGCTGTGTGTACTGGCTGTGTGTACTGGCTGTGTGTACTGGCTGTGTGTACTGGTTGTGTGTACTGGCTGTGTGTATAACTTTCCCTAGGCATTATTGACTCTGTCTTCCATGTCTGTACGCTACTCGTGTTTCTTGTTTTGTTCCATGTTTCATTTATTTATTAAATTATTCACTCCCTGTGCTTTCTTCCCGACTCCCAGCGTGCACATTACAGCTACCATGGTTATGCATTTCATATTCCATTTTACAGTACTGAACCTATGTGTGTACGCGTTAGCCATCCGCTGTGGTGTCTGGGAACTAGTTTGATTAGTGATGGAGAGCTGCTGATAACAGTCTCCCTATCCTGATCCAAAGGTCCTAAAACAAAGCTTCAGTCTGGCTAGTGACAACAGAACAGGAAGGTCTAGCTACAGTCTGGCTAGTGACAACAGAACAGGAAGGTCTAGCTAGTGACAACAGAACAGGAAGGTCTAGCTAGTGACAACAGAACAGGAAGGTCTAGCTAGTGACAACAGAACAGGAAGGTCTAGCTACAGTCTGGCTAGTGACAACAGAACAGGAAGGTCTAGCTACAGTCTGGCTAGTGACAACAGAACAGGAAGGTCTAGCTTCAGTCTGGCTAGTGACAACAGAACAGGAAGGTCTAGCTACAGTCTGGCTAGTGACAACAGAACAGGAAGGTCTAGCTTCAGTCTGGCTAGTGACAACAGAACAGGAAGGTCTAGCTACAGTCTGGCTAGTGACAACAGAACAGGAAGGTCTAGCTACAGTCTGGCTAGTGACAACAGAACAGGAAGGTCTAGCTTCAGTCTGGCTAGTGACAACAGAACAGGAAGGTCTAGCTACAGTCTGGCTAGTGACAACAGAACAGGAAGGTCTAGCTACAGTCTGGCTAGTGACAACAGAACAGGAAGGTCTAGCTAGTGACAACAGAACAGGAAGGTCTAGCTAGTGACAACAGAACAGGAAGGTCTAGCTAGTGACAACAGAACAGGAAGGTCTAGCTAGTGACAACAGAACAGGAAGGTCTAGCTACAGTCTGGCCAGTGACAACAGAACAGGAAGGTCTAGCTAGTGACAACAGAACAGGAAGGTCTAGCTAGTGACAACAGAACAGGAAGGTCTAGCTAGTGACAACAGAACAGGAAGGTCTAGCTAGTGACAACAGAACAGGAAGGTCTAGCTAGTGACAACAGAACAGGAAGGTCTAGCTACAGTCTGGCTAGTGACAACAGAACAGGAAGGTCTAGCTACAGTCTGGCTAGTGACAACAGAACAGGAAGGTCTAGCTAGTGACAACAGAACAGGAAGGTCTAGCTACAGTCTGGCTAGTGACAACAGAACAGGAAGGTCTAGCTAGTGACAACAGAACAGGAAGGTCTGGCTAGTGACAACAGAACAGGAAGGTCTAGCTTCAGTCTAGCTAGTGACAACAGAACAGGAAGGTCTAGCTTCAGTCTAGCTAGTGACAACAGAACAGGAAGGTCTAGCTAGTGACAACAGAACAGGAAGGTCTGGCTAGTGACAACAGAACAGGAAGGTCTAGCTAGTGACAACAGAACAGGAAGGTCTAGCTAGTGACAACAGAACAGGAAGGTCTAGCTTCAGTCTGGCTAGTGACAACAGAACAGGAAGGTCTAGCTAGTGACAACATAACAGGAAGGTCTGGCTAGTGACAACAGAACAGGAAGGTCTAGCTAGTGACAACAGAACAGGAAGGTCTAGCTAGTGACAACAGAACAGGAAGGTCTAGCTTCAGTCTGGCTAGTGACAACAGAACAGGAAGGTCTAGCTACAGTCTGGCTAGTGACAACAGAACAGGAAGGTCTAGCTACAGTCTGGCTAGTGACAACAGAACAGGAAGGTCTAGCTACAGTCTGGCTAGTGACAACAGAACAGGAAGGTCTAGCTACAGTCTGGCTAGTGGAAACAGAACAGGAAGGTCTAGCTACAGTCTGGCTAGTGACAACAGAACAGGAAGGTCTAGCTACAGTCTGGCTAGTGACAACAGAACAGGAAGGTCTAGCTTCAGTCTGGCTAGTGACAACAGAACAGGAAGGTCTAGCTTCAGTCTGGCTAGTGACAACAGAACAGGAAGGTCTAGCTACAGTCTGGCTAGTGACAACAGAACAGGAAGGTCTAGCTACAGTCTGGCTAGTGACAACAGAACAGGAAGGTCTAGCTACAGTCTGGCTAGTGACAACAGAACAGGAAGGTCTAGCTTCAGTCTGGCTAGTGACAACAGAACAGGAAGGTCTAGCTTCAGTCTGGCTAGTGACAACAGAACAGGAAGGTCTAGCTACAGTCTGGCTAGTGACAACAGAACAGGAAGGTCTAGCTTCAGTCTGGCTAGTGACAACAGAACAGGAAGGTCTAGCTACAGTCTAGCTAGTGACAACAGAACAGGAAGGTCTAGCTACAGTCTGGCTAGTGACAACAGAACAGGAAGGTCTAGCTTCAGTCTGGCTAGTGACAACAGAACAGGAAGGTCTAGCTACAGTCTGGCTAGTGACAACAGAACAGGAAGGTCTAGCTTCAGTCTGGCTAGTGACAACAGAACAGGAAGGTCTAGCTTCAGTCTGGCTAGTGACAACAGAACAGGAAGGTCTAGCTACAGTCTGGCTAGTGACAACAGAACAGGAAGGTCTAGCTACAGTCTGGCTAGTGACAACAGAACAGGAAGGTCTAGCTACAGTCTGGCTAGTGACAACAGAACAGGAAGGTCTAGCTTCAGTCTGGCTAGTGACAACAGAACAGGAAGGTCTAGCTTCAGTCTAGCTAGTGACAACAGAACAGGAAGGTCTAGCTTCAGTCTGGCTAGTGACAACAGAACAGGAAGGTCTAGCTTCAGTCTGGCTAGTGACAACAGAACAGGAAGGTCTAGCTACAGTCTGGCTAGTGACAACAGAACAGGAAGGTCTAGCTTCAGTCTAGCTAGTGACAACAGAACAGGAAGGTCTAGCTACAGTCTGGCTAGTGACAACAGAACAGGAAGGTCTAGCTTCAGTCTGGCTAGTGACAACAGAACAGGAAGGTCTAGCTTCAGTCTAGCTAGTGACAACAGAACAGGAAGGTCTAGCTTCAGTCTGGCTAGTGACAACAGAACAGGAAGGTCTAGCTTCAGTCTGGCTAGTGACAACAGAACAGGAAGGTCTAGCTACAGTCTGGCTAGTGACAACAGAACAGGAAGGTCTAGCTTCAGTCTGGCTAGTGACAACAGAACAGGAAGGTCTAGCTACAGTCTGGCTAGTGACAACAGAACAGGAAGGTCTAGCTAGTGACAACAGAACAGGAAGGTCTAGCTTCAGTCTGGCTAGTGACAACAGAACAGGAAGGTCTAGCTACAGTCTGGCTAGTGACAACAGAACAGGAAGGTCTAGCTACAGTCTGGCTAGTGACAACAGAACAGGAAGGTCTAGCTTCAGTCTGGCTAGTGACAACAGAACAGGAAGGTCTAGCTTCAGTCTGGCTAGTGACAACAGAACAGGAATGTCTAGCTTCAGTCTGGCTAGTGGCAACAGAACAGGAAGGTCTAGCTAGTGACAACAGAACAGGAAGGTCTAGCTAGTGACAACAGAACAGGAAGGTCTAGCTAGTGACAACAGAACAGGAAGGTCTAGCTACAGTCTGGCTAGTGACAACAGAACAGGAAGGTCTAGCTACAGTCTGGCTAGTGACAACAGAACAGGAAGGTCTAGCTACAGTCTGGCTAGTGACAACAGAACAGGAAGGTCTAGCTTCAGTCTGGCTAGTGACAACAGAACAGGAAGGTCTAGCTTCAGTCTGGCTAGTGACAACAGAACAGGAAGGTCTAGCTTCAGTCTGGCTAGTGACAACAGAACAGGAAGGTCTAGCTACAGTCTGGCTAGTGACAACAGAACAGGAAGGTCTAGCTAGTGACAACAGAACAGGAAGGTCTAGCTTCAGTCTGGCTAGTGACAACAGAACAGGAAGGTCTAGCTAGTGACAACAGAACAGGAAGGTCTAGCTACAGTCTGGCTAGTGACAACAGAACAGGAAGGTCTAGCTACAGTCTGGCTAGTGACAACAGAACAGGAAGGTCTAGCTACAGTCTGGCTAGTGACAACAGAACAGGAAGGTCTAGCTTCAGTCTGGCTAGTGACAACAGAACAGGAAGGTCTAGCTTCAGTCTGGCTAGTGACAACAGAACAGGAATGTCTAGCTTCAGTCTGGCTAGTGGCAACAGAACAGGAAGGTCTAGCTAGTGACAACAGAACAGGAAGGTCTAGCTAGTGACAACAGAACAGGAAGGTCTAGCTAGTGACAACAGAACAGGAAGGTCTAGCTACAGTCTGGCTAGTGACAACAGAACAGGAAGGTCTAGCTACAGTCTGGCTAGTGACAACAGAACAGGAAGGTCTAGCTACAGTCTGGCCAGTGACAACAGAACAGGAAGGTCTAGCTAGTGACAACAGAACAGGAAGGTCTAGCTACAGTCTGGCCAGTGACAACAGAACAGGAAGGTCTAGCTAGTGACAACAGAACAGGAAGGTCTAGCTACAGTCTGGCTAGTGACAACAGAACAGGAAGGTCTAGCTAGTGACAACAGAACAGGAAGGTCTAGCTTCAGTCTGGCTAGTGACAACAGAACAGGAAGGTCTAGCTAGTGACAACAGAACAGGAAGGTCTAGCTACAGTCTGGCTAGTGACAACAGAACAGGAAGGTCTAGCTACAGTCTGGCTAGTGACAACAGAACAGGAAGGTCTAGCTACAGTCTGGCTAGTGACAACAGAACAGGAAGGTCTAGCTTCAGTCTGGCTAGTGACAACAGAACAGGAAGGTCTAGCTACAGTCTGGCTAGTGACAACAGAACAGGAAGGTCTAGCTTCAGTCTGGCTAGTGACAACAGAACAGGAAGGTCTAGCTTCAGTCTGGCTAGTGACAACAGAACAGGAATGTCTAGCTTCAGTCTGGCTAGTGGCAACAGAACAGGAAGGTCTAGCTAGTGACAACAGAACAGGAAGGTCTAGCTAGTGACAACAGAACAGGAAGGTCTAGCTAGTGACAACAGAACAGGAAGGTCTAGCTACAGTCTGGCTAGTGACAACAGAACAGGAAGGTCTAGCTACAGTCTGGCTAGTGACAACAGAACAGGAAGGTCTAGCTACAGTCTGGCTAGTGACAACAGAACAGGAAGGTCTAGCTACAGTCTGGCTAGTGACAACAGAACAGGAAGGTCTAGCTAGTGACAACAGAACAGGAAGGTCTAGCTACAGTCTGGCCAGTGACAACAGAACAGGAAGGTCTAGCTAGTGACAACAGAACAGGAAGGTCTAGCTACAGTCTGGCTAGTGACAACAGAACAGGAAGGTCTAGCTAGTGACAACAGAACAGGAAGGTCTAGCTACAGTCTGGCTAGTGACAACAGAACAGGAAGGTCTAGCTACAGTCTGGCTAGTGACAACAGAACAGGAAGGTCTAGCTAGTGACAACAGAACAGGAAGGTCTGGCTAGTGACAACAGAACAGGAAGGTCTAGCTAGTGACAACAGAACAGGAAGGTCTAGCTAGTGACAACAGAACAGGAAGGTCTAGCTAGTGACAACAGAACAGGAAGGTCTAGCTAGTGACAACAGAACAGGAAGGTCTGGCTAGTGACAACAGAACAGGAAGGTCTAGCTAGTGACAACAGAACAGGAAGGTCTAGCTAGTGACAACAGAACAGGAAGGTCTAGCTAGTGACAACAGAACAGGAAGGTCTAGCTAGTGACAACAGAACAGGAAGGTCTAGCTAGTGACAACAGAACAGGAAGGTCTGGCTAGTGACAACAGAACAGGAAGGTCTAGCTAGTGACAACAGAACAGGAAGGTCTAGCTAGTGACAACAGAACAGGAAGGTCTAGCTAGTGACAACAGAACAGGAAGGTCTAGCTAGTGACAACAGAACAGGAAGGTCTAGCTAGTGACAACAGAACAGGAAGGTCTAGCTAGTGACAACAGACCAGGAAGGTATAGCTAGTGACAACAGAACAGGAAGGTCTAGCTAGTGACAACAGAACAGGAAGGTATAGCTAGTGACAACAGAACAGGAAGGTCTAGCTAGTGACAACAGAACAGGAAGGTCTAGCTACAGTCTGACTAGTGGCAACAGAACAGGAAGGTCTAGCTTCAGTCTGGCTAGTGACAACAGAACAGGAAGGTCTAGCTAGTGACAACAGAACAGGAAGGTCTAGCTACACCTTCCTGTTCTGTTCATACTAGCCAGAAGTGCCTTGCTAATGCTAAGCCTCCATAAGTAATACAGAATACAGTACTGTGTTAGATGCAGTACTGTGTTAGATGCAGTACTGTGTTAGATGCAGTACTGTATTGGATGCAGTACTGTGTTAGATGCAGTACTGTATTAGATGCAGTACTGTATTAGATGCAGTACTGTATTAGATGCAGTACTGTATTAGATGCAGTACTGTGTTAGATGCAGTACTGTATTAGAAGCAGTACTGTGTTAGCTGCAGTACTGTATTAGATGCAGTACTGTATTAGATGCAGTACTGTATTAGAAGCAGTACTGTGTTAGCTGCAGTACTGTATTAGATGCAGTACTGTATTAGAAGCAGTACTGTATTAGAAGCAGTACTGTATTAGATGCAGTACTGTATTAGATGCAGTACTGTATTAGATGCAGTACTGTATTAGATGCAGTACTGTATTAGATGCAGTACTGTATTAGATTCAGGGGTTACAGGTGTGTATGTGGTGTTAAATCTACTCTGTGGTAAATATTGTTGTAAGCTACTGAATGTACTTTAGGAGAAGGAGTGAGAATCGTTTGTTGTAAGAACGAAAGAGATGGGCAATCAGCGTTTTCCCAAGAGGTGTGGGCTTTCTGAACCTTTTTACCCAGGTATCGAGCATTACTCTTTCACTCGTCTGCCTTCGCAGCTTATCCTCGGCTTCCACAATGAACGCTAGCTACACATCCACAATCCACCCCCCCCCCCCCCCCCCCCCCCCCCCCCCACCCCCCACTGTTCCAAACTTCTTCTAAAAAGGGTTTCGGCTGGAGAACGTAATCCCTACTACCCCAGCCCCCTCGTTGGCACAGTACAATGTACAATGAAATCTACCCATCAAAAATACTGTGTTTAGAGAATACACACACTGCCTGGCCACTTCCCTTAAAGAAGATCAAAATACACAAATGAATTACAAAACTAAAGCTTATGAAAAACTGGCCTTTCTATACTGTATATACTTGAGCAGCTACAATTTTAAAGGTATTAGTTTCACAATTCAATTGTGTCCAAATGGTCCTGATTTGGGACTCAGTCCTGTTGAATAGAAGAGCAGAAACTGAGCTAGCCAAGCATCCTAATAGCAGTAGAAGCTCTTAGTCTTAACTCAAAGGCTCAGCTACAAGCTTCAGCTACAGGCTCAGCTACAGGCTACAGCTACAGGCTTCAGCTACAGGCACAGCTTCAGGCTTCAGCTACAGGCTTCAGCTACAGGCTCGGCTACAGGCTCGGCTACAAGCTCGGCTACAGGCTACAGCTACAGCTACAGGCACAGCTACAGGCACAGCTACAGGCACAGCTACAGGCACAGCTACAGGCACAGCTACAGGCTTCAGCTACAGGCTTCATCTACAGGCTTCAGCTACAGGCAGAGCTACAGGCTTCAGCTACAGGCTTCATCTACAGGCTTCAGCTACAGGCACAGCTACAGGCTTCATCTACAGGCTTCAGCTACAGCTACAGGCACAGCTACAGGCTTCAGCTACAGCTATAGGCACAGCTACAGTCTTCGTCTACAGGCTTCAGCTACAGGCTTCAGCTACAGGCTTCAGCTACAGGCACAGCTACAGGCTTCATCTACAGGCTTCAGCTACAGCTACAGGCTTCAGATACAGCTACAGCTAAGTCTACTCAGCTCAAGGTAGCCTGTCCATTCCTATCCATCTATCTATAAGTCTACTCAGCTCAAGGTACCCTGTCCATTCCTATCTATAAGTCTACTCAGCTCAAGGTACCCTGTCCATTCCTATCTATAAGTCTACTCAGCTCAAGGTACCCTGTCCATTCCTATCTATAAGTCTACTCAGCTCAGGGTATCCTGTCCGTTCCTATCTATCTATCTATAAGTCTACTCAGCTCAGGGTATCCTGTCCATTCCTATCTATAAGTCTACTCAGCTCAGGGTATCCTGTCCATTCCTATCTATAAGTCTACTCAGCTCAAGGTATCCTGTCCATTCCTATCTATAAGTCTACTCAGCTCAGGGTATCCTGTCCGTTCCTATCTATCTATCTATAAGTCTACTCAGCTCAGGGTATCCTGTCCGTTCCTATCTATCTATCTATCTATAAGTCTACTCAGCTCAGGGTATCCTGTCCGTTCCTATCTATCTATCTATAAGTCTACTCAGCTCAGGGTATCCTGTCCGTTCCTATCTATCTATCTATAAGTCTACTCAGCTCAGGGTATCCTGTCCGTTCCTATCTATCTATCTATAAGTCTACTCAGCTCAGGGTATCCTGTCCGTTCCTATCTATAAGTCTACTCCGCTCAGGGTATCCTGTCCGTTCCTATCTATCTATCTATAAGTCTACTCAGCTCAGGGTATCCTGTCCGTTCCTATCTATCTATCTATAAGTCTACTCAGCTCAGGGTATCCTGTCCGTTCCTATCTATCTATCTATAAGTCTACTCAGCTCAGGGTACCCTGTCCGTTCCTATCTATAAGTCTACTCAGCTCAGGGTATCCTGTCTGTTCCTATCCATCTATCTATAAGTCTACTCAGCTCAAGGTACCCTGTCCATTCCTATCTATCTATCTATAAGTCTACTCAGCTCAGGGTATCCTGTCCGTTCCTATCTATAAGTCTACTCAGCTCAGGGTATCCTGTCCGTTCCTATCTATCTATCTATAAGTCTACTCAGCTCAGGGTACCCTGTCCGTTCCTATCTATAAGTCTACTCAGCTCAGGGTATCCTGTCCGTTCCTATCTATCTATCTATAAGTCTACTCAGCTCAGGGTATCCTGTCCGTTCCTATCTATCTATCTATCTATAAGTCTACTCAGCTCAGGGTATCCTGTCCGTTCCTATCTATCTATCTATCTATAAGTCTACTCAGCTCAGGGTATCCTGTCCGTTCCTATCTATAAGTCTACTCAGCTCAGGGTACCCTGTCCGTTCCTATCTATCTATAAGTCTACTCAGCTCAGGGTATCCTGTCCGTTCCTATCTATCTATCTATCTATAAGTCTACTCAGCTCAGGGTATCCTGTCCGTTCCTATCTATAAGTCTACTCAGCTCAGGGTATCCTGTCCGTTCCTATCTATCTATCTATAAGTCTACTCAGCTCAGGGTATCCTGTCCGTTCCTATCTATCTATCTATAAGTCTACTCAGCTCAGGGTATCCTGTCCGTTCCTATCTATCTATCTATAAGTCTACTCAGCTCAGGGTACCCTGTCCGTTCCTATCTATAAGTCTACTCAGCTCAGGGTATCCTGTCTGTTCCTATCCATCTATCTATAAGTCTACTCAGCTCAAGGTACCCTGTCCATTCCTATCTATCTATCTATAAGTCTACTCAGCTCAGGGTATCCTGTCCGTTCCTATCTATAAGTCTACTCAGCTCAGGGTATCCTGTCCGTTCCTATCTATCTATCTATAAGTCTACTCAGCTCAGGGTACCCTGTCCGTTCCTATCTATAAGTCTACTCAGCTCAGGGTATCCTGTCCGTTCCTATCTATCTATCTATAAGTCTACTCAGCTCAGGGTATCCTGTCCGTTCCTATCTATCTATCTATCTATCTATAAGTCTACTCAGCTCAGGGTATCCTGTCCGTTCCTATCTATCTATCTATCTATAAGTCTACTCAGCTCAGGGTATCCTGTCCGTTCCTATCTATAAGTCTACTCAGCTCAGGGTACCCTGTCCGTTCCTATCTATCTATAAGTCTACTCAGCTCAGGGTATCCTGTCCGTTCCTATCTATCTATCTATCTATCTATAAGTCTACTCAGCTCAGGGTATCCTGTCCGTTCCTATCTATAAGTCTACTCAGCTCAGGGTATCCTGTCCGTTCCTATCTATCTATCTATAAGTCTACTCAGCTCAGGGTATCCTGTCCGTTCCTATCTATCTATCTATCTATAAGTCTACTCAGCTCAGGGTATCCTGTCCGTTCCTATCTATCTATCTATAAGTCTACTCAGCTCAGGGTACCCTGTCCGTTCCTATCTATAAGTCTACTCAGCTCAGGGTATCCTGTCTGTTCCTATCCATCTATCTATAAGTCTACTCAGCTCAAGGTACCCTGTCCATTCCTATCTATCTATCTATAAGTCTACTCAGCTCAGGGTATCCTGTCCGTTCCTATCTATAAGTCTACTCAGCTCAGGGTATCCTGTCCGTTCCTATCTATCTATCTATAAGTCTACTCAGCTCAGGGTACCCTGTCCGTTCCTATCTATAAGTCTACTCAGCTCAGGGTATCCTGTCCGTTCCTATCTATCTATCTATAAGTCTACTCAGCTCAGGGTATCCTGTCCGTTCCTATCTATCTATCTATCTATCTATAAGTCTACTCAGCTCAGGGTATCATGTCCGTTCCTATCTATCTATCTATCTATAAGTCTACTCAGCTCAGGGTATCCTGTCCGTTCCTATCTATAAGTCTACTCAGCTCAGGGTACCCTGTCCGTTCCTATCTATCTATAAGTCTACTCAGCTCAGGGTATCCTGTCCGTTCCTATCTATCTATCTATAAGTCTACTCAGCTCAGGGTATCCTGTCCGTTCCTATCTATAAGTCTACTCAGCTCAGGGTATCCTGTCCGTTCCTATCTATCTATCTATAAGTCTACTCAGCTCAGGGTATCCTGTCCGTTCCTATCTATCTATCTATCTATAAGTCTACTCAGCTCAGGGTATCCTGTCCGTTCCTATCTATAAGTCTACTCAGCTCAGGGTATCCTGTCCGTTCCTATCTATCTATCTATAAGTCTACTCAGCTCAGGGTATCCTGTCCGTTCCTATCTATCTATCTATAAGTCTACTCAGCTCAGGGTATCCTGTCCGTTCCTATCTATCTATCTATCTATAAGTCTACTCAGCTCAGGGTATCCTGTCCGTTCCTATCTATAAGTCTACTCAGCTCAGGGTATCCTGTCCGTTCCTATCTATCTATCTATAAGTCTACTCAGCTCAGGGTATCCTGTCCGTTCCTATCTATAAGTCTACTCAGCTCAGGGTATCCTGTCCGTAACTATCTATCTATCTATAAGTCTACTCAGCTCAGGGTATCCTGTCCGTTCCTATCTATAAGTCTACTCAGCTCAGGGTATCCTGTCCGTTCCTATCTATCTATCTATAAGTCTACTCAGCTCAGGGTATCCTGTCCGTTCCTATCTATCTATCTATAAGTCTACTCAGCTCAGGGTATCCTGTCCGTTCCTATCTATCTATCTATAAGTCTACTCAGCTCAGGGTATCCTGTCCGTGCCTATCTATAAGTCTACTCAGCTCAGGGTATCCTGTCCGTTCCTATCTATAAGTCTACTCAGCTCAGGGTATCCTGTCCGTTCCTATCTATAAGTCTACTCAGCTCAAGGTACCCTGTCCGTTCCTATCTATCTATACATATACACACACACATACATATATACACACACACACACACACACACACACACACACACACACACACACACACACACACACATACATACATACATACATACACACACACACATATACATATATATATACATATATATATACATATATATATATATATATATATATATATATATATATATATATATATATAGGGGGTGTTAAGACATCTCCACAATAATGAATGATCTACCATATTCTGGATTGCTCCGGTCTCATCCGTTATGCTGAAGGACAGAGTGTTAAAGCTGATGATATACCGGCAATTTTTGGGCCAATATTGCCAGCAATGGTTTACTGCAACAGGGTGGGGTATGAGACACTAGAGAGCATCGATGTGGCAATGAAACACATGGACATGAATAGTAGATTTCATAGGAAGCGTAGATCAATTCAAAACTTAATGTCCTAATTTATTTCCTCATCTCCTATAGCTTGTTATTGCCTGTTGACTGCCACATCTGTCCTGACATTTAATTATTGATTATTGAGGCCATAACAAAGAGGTTGAATACTTATTGACTCAAGACATTTCAGAATTTCATTTTGTATTTATTTATAAACATTTACAAAAACATAATTCCACTTTGACATTATGAGGTATTGTGTGTAGAGGCCAGTGACAAAATAAATATCGCAATTGAATCCATTTTAAATTCAGGCTGTAACACAACAAAATGTGAATAAAATCGAGGGGTGTGAATAACTTCTGAAGGCACTGTATATATGGAAGCAGTTTAGTGCCTCCCCCCAAAAAGGGTTTAATATAGGTAAAAAAATATATACAGTATATATAATTTTAGGACAGACACTTTAAAATAAACTTTCTTTTGATTTATTATTTGATTATCAAATAGCTAAATGGTTGGTATGGATCCTCTGGTAACACACATCTATGGCGTTTTACTTTTAAAAAAACAAAAATTTTGGACTGTTTGAGTATTTTTCTTCAAGTACTTGAGTACTCAAAAAAAAACAAGAAGAAGCTATTTTTAGAACAAGGGCAACACTAGAGAAAATACATTGTGCCTTAATCTACACTACCGGTCAAAATCATCAAAAATAAAGAAAAACCCATGAATGAGTAGGTGTTTTAAAACGTTTGACCGATACTGTGCATTCCAAAAGTGAGCAACAATGACTAATTTATCATAAACATTATAGATAATGATTCCTAATTACCTCATATATATATATATATATATTCAGTCAATTAAAAAAAAGTGCCTTTTAAGATTAATTTATTGAAAGTGTAATAACAATTGATAGTATTATATATGTATGTATATATGGTTATATTATATCGTGTAGCATTTCGCTACACTCGCAATAACATCTGCTAACCATGTGTATGTGACCATTATCATCTGCAAACCATGTGTATGTGACCAATAACATCTGCTAACCGTGTGTATGTGACCATTAACATCTGCTAACCGTGTGTATGTGACCATTAACATCTGCTAACCATGTGTATGTGATCATTAACATCTGCTAGCCGTGTGTATGTGACCATTAACATCTGCTAACCATGTGTATGTGACCATTATCATCTGCTAACCAT
>NC_088242.1:99708650-99778650 GCF_036934945.1 Oncorhynchus masou masou
CAGAGAGAGAGACAGAGAGAGAGAGACAGAGAGAGAGAGAGAGTGCAAATAGAAGACTAACACAACTCATTGAGATATCAGCCCATATCTGACTATCCCAACGTGACTGAGGCCCTGGAGCATCTTGTTTCTGTTTCAGATGACCAGTGAGATGGAATATAGCCGCAACACAGAGAGAGCAGAGAGAGACAGAGACAGAGAGAGAGAGACAGAGAGAGAGACAGAGACAGAGACAGAGACAGAGACAGAGCAGAGAGAGAGAGAGAGAGAGACAGAGAGAGGGGGAGCAGAGCAGAGAGAGACAGAGAGAGAGACATGCCCTAAAAAACAAATACTTTCAGGCATCTGTCATCTTGCTGCACCATGAGCTGCACCGGACTGAAACATCTAATCATACAGTAATATAGAATTACAATCAGGCCACAGTGACGAGAGGAGAGAAGAGAAGAGAAGAGGGGAGAAGAGGGGAGGGGAGGGGAGGGGAGGGGAGAGGAGAGGAGAGGAGAGGAGAGGAGAGGAGAGGAGAGGAGAGGAGAGGAGAGGAGAGGAGAGGAGAGGAGAGGAGAGGAGAGGAGAGGAGAGGAGAGGAGAGGCACTGTGTGAGTCAAAAGAGGAAGTAGGACTATTGGGGTGGTTTTTGGAACAATTCATTTTCAGAAAAATAGACTGAGTCTCTGTCTCCCTACCTCCCTTCCCTCCCTAAGAGAAGCAGAAGTTTTTTTGAGTAATAAAAAGCAGAGCTTGGTTGAGGACCAACTGTTTAATGCTGTTCACTCAGCAGAAAACAACTCACCCATCTGTCTCCACACACGACGACAACGTCTTCTATTCGTCATCACACAGAGGAACAGATCCCTTACTATACTTCACTCTGTGTCTATGCTGTGTCACAAATGATGAGGAGCCCTTAAAACGCATTACTTTTGACCGGAGCCCTATGAGAGTCCTATGAGCACTATGAGAGTCCTATGAGCACTATAAGAGTCCTATGAGAGTCCTATGAGCACTATGAGAGTCCTATGAGAGTCCTATGAGCACTATGAGAGTCCTATGAGAGTCCTATGAGCACTATGAGAGTCCTATGAGAGTCCTATGAGCACTATGAGAGTCCTATGAGAACTATGAGAGTCCTATGAGCACTATGAGAGTCCTATGAGAGTCCTATGAGCACTATGAGCCCTATGAGCCCTATGAGAGTCCTATAAGCACTATGAGAGTCCCATGAGAGTCCTATGAGCACTATGAGCCCTATGAGAGTCCTATGAGAGTCCTATGAGCACTATGAGAGTCCTATGAGAGTCCTATGAGTCCTATGAGAGTCCTATGAGAGTCCTATGAGCACTATGAGAGTCCTATGAGCACTGAGAGTCATATGAGCACTATGAGAGTCCTATGAGCACAATGAGTCCTATGAGAGTCCTATGAGCACTATGAGAGTCCTATGAGCACTGAGAGTCATATGAGCACTATGAGAGTCCTATGAGCACAATGAGTCCTATGAGAGTCCTATGAGCACTATGAGAGTCCTATGAGAGTCATATGAGCACTATGAGAGTCCTATGAGTCCTATGAGCACTATGAGAGTCCTATGAGAGTCCTATGAGCACTATGAGAGTCCTATGAGTCCTATGAGAGTCATATGAGCACTATGAGAGTCCTATGAGTCCTATGAGAGTCTGGCGAGTCCTATGAGAGTCCTATGAGCCCTATGAGAGTCCTATGAGTACTATGAGAGTCCTATGAGTCCTATGAGTCCTATGAGTCCTATGAGTCCTATGAGTCCTATGAGTACTATGAGTCCTATGAGTCCTATGAGAGTCCTATGAGTCCTATGAGTCCTATGAGTACTATGAGAGTCCTATGAGTCTTATGAGAGTCCTATGAGTCTTATGAGAGTCCTATGAGCACTATGAGAGTCCTATGAGAGTCCTATGAGCACTGAGAGTCCTATGAGCACTGAGAGTCCTATGAGAGTCCTATGAGAGTCCTATGAGCACTGAGAGTCCTATGAGAGTCCTATGAGCACTGAGAGTCCTATGAGCACTGAGAGTCCTATGAGCACTATGAGAGTCCTATGAGAGTCCTATGAGCACTGAGAGTCCTATGAGCACTATGAGAGTCCTATGAGAGTCCTATGAGTCATATGAGAGTCCGGCGAGTCCTATGTGTACTATGAGTCCTATGAGAGTACTACGAGTCCTATGTGTACTATGAGCCCTATGGGAGTACTACGAGTCCTATGTGTACTATGAGTACTATGAGTACTATAAGTCCTATGAGCCCTGGTCAAAAGTAGTGCCCTACATCGGGAATATAGTTCTATTTGTGTCTGTAAACAAACACATCCACCTGGAGGTACGGCGCGATTCAACGCTCCAGATTACTGTCTGGTTATCTCTGGATATTCCCCAGGCCGTAATGACGCTTGGTTACCTACAGCACCTTCAAATAGGGATTGAAGCAGGAGAAAGTCTGGTAGTAAAACACTACTGCAGGGCCTTCATTGTGAAGAGGATTTGTTCTGGGTGGATGAATCGTAATGCCAGATCAATCACAGAGAGTGAAAAGTAATTATGAATGTGAGGTCTAAGTGCACAGTGTTGGTTACAGGGCATATTAAACGAGATACAGCTTCTCTGTCTGTCCTGTCCTCTGCTGTTCCTGCCTGGTAGAGATGGGGTGTTGGTCTCCCAAACAAGCCATGACTAAACACACCCCTGAGACTATCTGGCTGTTTAATCAATTAGAGCCAGAAGCATCTAGTGCTATCAGAACATGTTAGATGTGGCTGGTAGAAGAGAGCAGGAGCGCTCACCCTCTCTCTGTCTCCATCTTCCTCTCTCTCCCTTTCCGTCTCTCTCCTTTCCTCTCTCGCTCTCCTTTCCTCTCTGCCTCCCTGTCTCTGCCTCCCTGCCTCTGCCTCCCTGCCTCTGCCTCCCTGCCTCTGCCTCCCTGCCTCTGCCTCCCTGCCTCTGCCTCTCCCTCCGTCTCTCCCTCCCTCTCTCCCTCCCTCTCTCCCTCCCTCCCTCCCTCCCTCTCTCCCTCCCTCTCTCTCTCTGTCTCTCTCTCTCTGTCTCTCTCTCTCTGTCTCTCTCTCTCTGTCTCTCTCTCTCTGTCTCTCTCTCTCTGTCTCTCTCTCTCTGTCTCTCTCTCTGTCTCTCTCTCTGTCTCTCTCTCTGTCTCTCTCTCTCTGTCTCTCTCTCTCTGTCAATTCATTTCAATTCAAAGGGCTTTATTGTCATGGGAAACGTGTTAACATTGCCAAAGCAAGTGAAGTAGATAATATACAAAAGTAAAATAAACAAAAATTATACAGTAAACACTCACAGAAGTTCCAAAAGAATAAAGACATTACAAATGAAGAACTATATACAGTGTTGTACAAATAGTTAAAGTACAAAAGGAAAAATAAATTAGCATAAATATGGGTTGTATTTACAATGGTGTTTGTGTCTCTCTCTCTCTCTCCCTCCCTCTTTTCCTCTCCTCCTCTCTCCCTCTCTCCTCCTCTCCTCCTCCTCCTCCTCCCCTCCTCCTCCTCTCCTCTCTCCCTCTCTCCCTCTCTCCTCCTCCTCTCCTCTCTCCCTCTCTCCCTCTCTCCTCCTCCTCCTCACTCCCAACTCTTACTAAACTGAAACAATAGCTAACAAGTGGTTAAATATTGAGAAACAGATATATGAATGAATATGAATTGTATAACTAAGTGTAGCTATCGATGATGTATGTGATGTTATTATGACAGTATGTGTATGCCTGCTGTTTAGAAACAATTACCCAGAATGCATCCACGTCTCCTAAGTCACCATCTCTACATCTGCTAGACATATTCATATATTATAACATCTCTAATATAATAAAGCAAGTGTATCAATTTGCACATCCGGGCCTGCGTCCCAAACCCTAAAAATACAGTAGTGTACTATATAGGGAATAGGGTGCCGTTTGACACGCACAGTGGCTCTGACAGGGCTGATTGTAGTATTCATGGATTCATCTTTGTACCTAACATTATGACTACTCCTCTATGGATGTAGCCATCCTCAACGACTACACTCTAATGGAACGAATTGAGGATGTGTCATCCGAAAGGAAGGGAATGGGGGGGGCGAGAGAGAGGAGAAGAGAAGAGGGGTGGGGAGAGGGGAAGAGAGGAGAAGAGAAGAGGGGTGGGGAGAGGGGAAGAGAGGAGAAGAGGGGTGAGGAGAGGGTAAGAGAGGAGAAGAGAAGAGAGGAGAAGAGGGGTGAGGAGAGGGGAAGAGAGGAGAAGAGAAGAGGGGTGGGGAGAGGGGAAGAGGGGTGAGGAGAGAGGAAGAGAGGAAGAGAAGAGAGGGGAAGAGAAGAGAAGAGAAGAGAAGAGAAGAGAAGAGAAGAGAAGAGAAGAGAAGAGAAGAGAAGAGGAGAGGAGAGGAGTATGACTTACCAGATTCTTCAATGCAGAGAGAGAGGAGAGGCCAGACAGTCACAGTCACTACAGGATCACAGAGGGGCCAATCACAGGGTCAGACACCTTGGCAGACAGACAATCACTCAGTCAAATAAACAGTCAATAAGATAAACTGTCAGATAAACAGTCAGTCAGTCAGACAGTCATGCAGATAAATAGTCAGTCAGTCAGAAAAACAGTCAGTCAGCCAGTTAGATAAATTGTCAGTCAGTCAGATAAAGTCAGTCAGATAAACAGTCAGTCAGATAAACAGTCAGTCAGCCAGTGAGATAAATAGTCAGTCAGTCAGATAAACAGTCAGTCAGATAAACAGTCAGTCAGATAAACAGTCAGTCAGCCAGTGAGATAAATAGTCAGTCAGTCAGATAAACAGTCAGTCAGATAAACAGTCAGTCAGACAGTTAGATAAATAGTCAGTCAGTCAGTCAGATAAATAGTCAGTCAGTCAGATAAACAGTCAGTCAGACAGTTAGATAAATAGTCAGTCAGGTAAACAGTCAGTCAGACAGTTAGATAAACAGTCAGTCAGTCAGTCAGATAAACAGACAGTCAGTCAGTCAGATAAACAGTCAGTCAGACAGTCAGTCAGATAAACAGTCAGTCAGTCAGACAGTCAGATAAACAGACAGTCAGTCAGATAAACAGTCAGTCAGTCAGACAGTCAGATAAACAGACAGTCAGTCAGTCAGATAAACAGTCAGTCAGACAGTCAGTCAGATAAACAGTCAGTCAGTCAGACAGTCAGATAAACAGACAGTCAGTCAGTCAGATAAACAGTCAGTCAGTCAGACAGTCAGATAAACAGACAGTCAGTCAGTCAGATAAACAGTCAGTCAGACAGTCAGTCAGATAAACAGTCAGTCAGATAAACAGTCAGTCAGTCAGTGAGATAAATAGTCAGTCAGATAAACAGTCAGTCAGACAGTCAGTCAGATAAACAATCAGTCAGTCAGACAGTGAGATAAACAGACAGTCAGTCAGTCAGATAAACAGTCAGTCAGTCAGTCAGATAAACAGTCAGTCAGACAGTCAGTCAGATAAACAGTCAGCCAGATAAACAGTCAGTCAGACAGTCAGTCAGATAAACAGTCAGTCAGATAAACAGTCAGTCAGTCAGTGAGATAAATAGTCAGTCAGATAAACAGTCAGTCAGACAGTCAGTCAGACAGTCAGTCAGTCAGATAAACAGTCAGTCAGTCAGTCAGATAAACAGTCAGCCAGATAAACAGTCAGTCAGACAGATAAACAGACAGTCAGTCAGTCAGATAAACAGTCAGTCAGACAGTCAGTCAGATAAAGTCAGTCAGATAAACAGTCAGTCAGATAAACAGTCAGTCAGCCAGTGAGATAAATAGTCAGTCAGTCAGATAAACAGTCAGTCAGATAAACAGTCAGTCAGATAAACAGTCAGTCAGCCAGTGAGATAAATAGTCAGTCAGTCAGATAAACAGTCAGTCAGATAAACAGTCAGTCAGACAGTTAGATAAATAGTCAGTCAGTCAGTCAGATAAATAGTCAGTCAGTCAGATAAACAGTCAGTCAGACAGTTAGATAAATAGTCAGTCAGGTAAACAGTCAGTCAGACAGTTAGATAAACAGTCAGTCAGTCAGTCAGATAAACAGACAGTCAGTCAGTCAGATAAACAGTCAGTCAGACAGTCAGTCAGATAAACAGTCAGTCAGTCAGACAGTCAGATAAACAGACAGTCAGTCAGATAAACAGTCAGTCAGTCAGACAGTCAGATAAACAGACAGTCAGTCAGTCAGATAAACAGTCAGTCAGACAGTCAGTCAGATAAACAGTCAGTCAGTCAGACAGTCAGATAAACAGACAGTCAGTCAGTCAGATAAACAGTCAGTCAGTCAGACAGTCAGATAAACAGACAGTCAGTCAGTCAGATAAACAGTCAGTCAGACAGTCAGTCAGATAAACAGTCAGTCAGATAAACAGTCAGTCAGTCAGTGAGATAAATAGTCAGTCAGATAAACAGTCAGTCAGACAGTCAGTCAGATAAACAATCAGTCAGTCAGACAGTGAGATAAACAGACAGTCAGTCAGTCAGATAAACAGTCAGTCAGTCAGTCAGATAAACAGTCAGTCAGACAGTCAGTCAGATAAACAGTCAGCCAGATAAACAGTCAGTCAGACAGTCAGTCAGATAAACAGTCAGTCAGATAAACAGTCAGTCAGTCAGTGAGATAAATAGTCAGTCAGATAAACAGTCAGTCAGACAGTCAGTCAGACAGTCAGTCAGTCAGATAAACAGTCAGTCAGTCAGTCAGATAAACAGTCAGCCAGATAAACAGTCAGTCAGACAGATAAACAGACAGTCAGTCAGTCAGATAAACAGTCAGTCAGACAGTCAGTCAGATAAACAGTCAGCCAGATAAACAGTCAGTCAGACAGTCAGTCAGACAGTCAGATAAACAGTCAGTCAGACAGTCAGTCAGATAAATAGTCAGTCAGGTAAACAGTCAGCCAGATAAACAGTCAGTCAGATAAACAGTCAGTCAGACAGTTAGATAAACAGACAGTCAGTCAGTCAGATAAACAGTCAGTCAGGTAAAAAGTCAGTCAGACAGTTAGATAAACAGTCAGTCAGATAAACAGTCAGTCAGACAGTTAGATAAACAGACAGTCAGTCAGTCAGATAAACAGTCAGTCAGGTAAACAGTCAGTCAGACAGTTAGATAAACAGTCAGCCAGATAAACAAACTGATTTAGAAAGCCTGTTATTAAAATAAAAGTATAAAAAACATACACGTATATTTGCATTTTACCAAAACATCGTATCTTTCTTGAAATTGTCACAGAAGATGACATTACTTGCAACAGAATGTATAATTTCTATTACAGAAAGTTTCAATTCAAATAAAATACTTTTGACTGCAATGGAAAGGATATAATTGAGGAGGTAGTGTATTTTTGGTGCTGTTTGTCTATGTGTGCCCTATATATCCTGTGTAGAAAGTAACTTAATAAATAAATATGATATTATAATATAATCCAGGTAGGTAAGTATGGGGATAGGGTGGGGGTGGGGGGTGGACTAGCTTAGTGTCTCCAGGGGCCTGGGATGGGGGGGGTGGACTAGCTTAGTGTCTCCAGGGTGGGGGGGGTTCCCTCCCTGTTGAGGGAACCTTTTGTTCTGTGATAAATTAACGTTGTCAGTTTCCCACGTTGCCATGTCGTTGGGTGGTACTACAGGGAGCAGGAGACTCACTCAACAACAACGGTCTGTTTTGTTGTTTTCTTTCCATTTTAACTTTCATTTTTTTTGTTGTTGTTGTGCACACACACACACACACACACACACACACTACAGTTACTCAGAACTTTCCAATTCTAGCAGCAAACATAACAGATGTAGCCTATGGAGCCCCCCCCCCCAGAACAACTGTGATACCTTGAATTTCTCCAAAACAGAACTAAAAGTCATGACAATCTCTCACTACATGTCTATCTAGGTTCTCTACCTGCCCAGAAAGGTTACAGACAAATATCTCATTAGTTGCTCATTTGTTTTGTTTTTTCAGGAATTAAATTATTTTTGAGCTGTATATTTATACTGTCCTGAGCATTATGTCGGTAGAATTCAAACTAGAATCATTTTATTGTGGCAAGGGGGCAAGTTTAATGTTTTCTGACTTTTTGAATTCAAATCAATATTGTGATCCGACCGTTTTACAGACCTATAAACATATGAATGATTAGGAGACAGGTGTATGTTTCTTATTTATACAAATATTTTTAAAAGTCTGTTCAAGTGGTCTCTGGGCAATAAAATACAACCTCCCCTATCTTATCTAAGATCACAAATTCAGATTATTTGGCAAAAGACACATTTGGATTCAATACATAGGGTGTCTCTATGATAGTCAAATTCTTCACAAGCGCAATCTGTGTGTGTCCTAATAAAGGAACATTATTCTCTTCTATAGTACACTTCCTTTCACCAGAGCCCTATAGACCCCTGCTCAGAAGTAGTGCACTAAAAAGGGCATAGGGTGCTATTTGGGACACAAATCGCTAACTATTTTACTGGCCATACAAATAATTATTTCACGTATTTGCATATTTATCTGAGAGTGAAGAAGAGTTGGTGTGGAAATTTTGTTGGAAACTGAATGAAGACAGACAGACAGACAGACAGACAGACAGACAGACAGACTGTCTGTCTGTCTGTGTGTCTGTCTCTCTCTCTCTCTCTCTCTCTCTCTCTCTGTCTGTCTGTCTGTCTGTCTCTCTGTCTCTCTGTCTGTCTGTCTGACACACACACACAGCGGTTACATCCAACTCATCATTATCATCAACGACGATAATTCTATTTTTACTTTGTAATGACAACTTTAAAATAGGGGACTTCCAATTCAACAAAGCAGAACTTATTGCAAAAGATATTTAAATTCGACATTTTAATTTGTATAAAGTGGTTCCATCCAACTAAACAGTTGTTCTGTCATGTTTTATGGAAGTCATTCATCATTGGCAATACATGTAATTCTATATTGACCCTGTAATAACAGAGTCACTAAACAGGAGAGCTCAAATTCAACTCAGGAATGCTTTCAAAAAAACTAAAATGATAAAACAGTAACCTCAGATCGTGACGAACACTGTGATGACGAAGAGTGAACCAGGATATCATGGCAACTGATCTGAACAGAGAACAGGTGAAATTACAATCCATCCATCACACCTTTCCTCAAAATGATATTTTCCCAGCAGCCATCAGAAAAGGAAATAAGGAAGTTTTGAAATTCGAACGTATCAAACTGTCTGCTGTCGAATGGGAAATAGAGTCAAGTTTACAAGTCGGCATCTCAAATGGCACCCTATTCCCTATGTAGTGCACTACTTTAGACCAGGGCCTCCACCCTATTCCCTTTGTAGTGCACTACTTTAGACCAGGGCCTCCACCCTATTCCCTTTGTAGTGCACTACTTTAGACCCTATTCCCTATGTAGTGCACTACTTTTGACCCTATTCCCTATGTAGTGCACTACTTTAGACCCTATTCCCTATGTTGTGCACTACTTTTGACCCTATTCCCTATGTAGTGCACTACTTTAGACCAGAGCCTGCACCCTATTCCCTATGTAGTGCACTACTTTAGACCAGGACCAATAGGGAGTAGGGTGCCATTTTGGGACACAGAACAACTTCAGACCTCTTCTCACGTCTCACTTATCATTTTAATAAATCGCTATAATTAGAAAAACATTATACCGTACCAGGCGATTTCTTTCCAATGTAGCTACAGCCATCCAGGCGGTGTCAGAGGAAGGCCCAAAAAACGGACTCCAGTCACCAAAGTCAAAGACTGTTCTCTCGCACGGCAAGCGGTACCGGAGCGCCAAGTGTAGGTTCAAAAATAACAGCTTCTATGGCCATCAGGACAATTTATATTGACCCCCCCCAACCCCTTGTTTTTACACTGCTGCTACTTGCTGTTTATTATCTATGCATAGTAACTTCACCCCTAGCTACATGTACAAATTACCTCAACTAACCTGTACCCCTACACATTGACTCGGTACCGGTGCCCCCTGTATATAGCCTCGTTACTAACCTGTACCCCTACACATTGACTCGGTACCGGTGCCCCCTGTATATAGCCTCGTTACTACATTTACATTACATTTAAGTCATTTAGCAGACGCTCTTATCCAGAGCGACTTACAAATTGGACTAACCTGTACCCCTACACATTGACTCTGTACCGGTGACCCCTATATATAGCCTCGTTACTAACCTGTACCCCTCCACATTGACTCGGTACCGGTGCACCCTGTATATTGCCTCGTTATTGTTGTTTTATTGTGTTACTTTTTATTACATATTTGATTTTATTTAGCAAATATTTTCTTAACTCTATTTCTTGAACCGCATTGTTGGTTAGGGGCTTGTAAGTACGTACTTCACAGTAAGGTCTACCTAATCGCTGCATGTGACAAATACAATTACATATGATACAAGGACTTTACTAAACACACTGACTTTAAACACACTGACTTTACTAAACACCCTGACAGAAACACCCTGACTTTACTAAACACACTGACTTTACAAAACACCCTGACAGAAACACCCTGACTTTACTAAACACCCTGACTTTACTAAATTACATGACAGAAACACCCTGACTTTACTAAACACCCTGACTTTACTAAATTACATGACAGAAACACCCTGACTTTACTAAATTACATGACAGAAACACCCTGACTTTACTAAATTACATGACAGAAACACCCTGACTTTACTAAACACACTGACAGAAACACCCTGACTTTACTAAACACCCTGACTTTACTAAATTACATGACAGAAACACCCTGACTTTACTAAATTACATGACAGAAACACCCTGACTTTACTAAATTACATGACAGAAACACCCTGACTTTACTAAATTACATGACAGAAACACCCTGACTTTACTAAACACCCTGACAGAAACACCCTGACTTTACTAAACACCCTGACAGAAACACACTGACTTTACTAAACACCCTGACAGAAACACCCTGACTTTACTAAACACCCTGACAGAAACACACTGACTTTACTAAACACCCTGACAGAAACACCCTGACTTTACTAAACACCCTGACTTTACTAAACACACTGACAGAAACACCCTGACTTTACTAAACACACTGACAGAAACACCCTGACTTTACTAAACACCCTGACAGAAACACACTGACTTTACTAAACACCCTGACAGAAACACCCTGACTTTACTAAACACCCTGACTTTACTAAATTACATGACAGAAACACCCTGACTTTACTAAACACCCTGACAGAAACACCCTGACTTTACTAAACACCCTGACAGAAACACACTGACTTTACTAAACACCCTGACAGAAACACCCTGACTTTACTAAATACATGACAGAAACACCCTGACTTTACTAAATACATGACAGAAACACCCTGACTTTACTAAACACCCTGACAGAAACACCCTGACTTTACTAAATACATGACAGAAACACCCTGACTTTACTAAACACACTGACAGAAACACCCTGACTTTACTAAACACCCTGACA
This sequence comes from Oncorhynchus masou masou, assembly GCF_036934945.1. Taxonomy (NCBI): domain Eukaryota; kingdom Metazoa; phylum Chordata; class Actinopteri; order Salmoniformes; family Salmonidae; genus Oncorhynchus; species Oncorhynchus masou. The sequence continues at coordinate 99,720,163 of NC_088242.1, forward strand.
GAAACACCCTGACTTTACTAAATACATGACAGAAACACCCTGACTTTACTAAACACACTGACAGAAACACCCTGACTTTACTAAACACCCTGACAGAAACACCCTGACTTTACTAAATACATGACAGAAACACCCTGACTTTACTAAACACACTGACAGAAACACCCTGACTTTACTAAACACCCTGACAGAAACACCCTGACTTTACTAAACACCCTGACAGAAACACCCTGACTTTACTAAATACCCTGACAGAAACACCCTGACATTACTAAACACCCTGACAGAAACACCCTGACTTTACTAAACACCCTGACAGAAACACCCTGACTTTACTAAACACCCTGACAGAAACACCCTGACTTTACTAAATACCCTGACAGAAACACCCTGACTTTACTAAATACCCTGACACACTAAACCCCCGACTGAGAAAGGAAATGTACCTATAAAAGAGAAAGAAGCTTATTCAGTCTCCTCTGTCCAAACCAAGGCTTTTCTTCACATTCAAATAAATGGCTGCAATTTACATTTCATTCCAAATCCATTAGGATCATTTAGGTTATAAACCAGCCAGCAGCACAGAAACAAATAGTCATATTATCTAAACCATTTAACGCTCTGAAATGGGAACCGTTCCTAACCAAAGTGACGTGATCAGACAATTCATGTACAATAGACCCTTTTCTACAACTTCAACAGAGGCCTAATCTGTCAAAACAAATATCATTTAGTGGTTGAAAATGTCTTTATACTTTGGAGCAGGACGGTGACGGACTCCAACCGAACAATATTACTTTCTTTTCTCCCCAATTCTCCTGGTATTCAATTGGTAGTTACAGTCTTGTCTCATCGCTGCAACTCCCGTACGGACTCGGGAGAGGCGAAGGTCGAGAGCCGCGCGTCCTCCGAAACACGACCCGACCAAGCCACCCTGCTTCTTGACACAATGACCGCTTAACCCAGAAGCCAGCAGTACCGATGTGTCGGAGGAAACACCGTACACTGTGACAGAGCACTGTAAAAGAGCACTGTGACAGAGCCTGGACTGGAACCAGAATCTCTAGTGTCTTAGACCACTGAGACAGAGCCTGGACTAGAACCAGGATCTCTAGTGTCTTAGACCACTGAGACAGAGCCTGGACTAGAACCAGGATCTCTAGTGTCTTAGACCACTGAGACAGAGCCTGGACTAGAACCAGGATCTCTAGTGTCTTAGACCACTGAGACAGAGCCTGGACTAGAACCAGGATCTCTAGTGTCTTAAACCACTGAGACAGAGCCTGGACTAGAACCAGGATCTCTAGTGTCTTAAACCACTGAGACAGAGCCTGGACTAGAACCAGGATCTCTAGTGTCTTAGACCACTGAGACAGAGCCTGGACTAGAACCAGGTTCTCTAGTGTCTTAGACCACTGGGACAGAGCCTGGACTAGAACCAGGTTCTCTAGTGTCTTAGACCACTGAGACAGAGCCGCTGAGACAGAGCCTGGACTAGAACCAGGATCTCTAGTGTCTTAGACCACTGAGACAGAGCCTGGACTAGAACCAGGATCTCTAGTGTCTTAGACCACTGGGACAGAGCCTGGACTAGAACCAGGTTCTCTAGTGTCTTAGACCACTGAGACAGAGCCTGGACTAGAACCTGGTTCTCTAGTGTCTTAGACCACTGAGACAGAGCCTGGACTAGAACCAGGATCTCTAGTGTCTTAGACCACTGAGACAGAGCCTGGACTAGAACCAGGTTCTCTAGTGTCTTAGACCACTGAGACAGAGCCTGGACTAGAACCAGGATCTCTAGTGTCTTAGACCACTGAGACAGAGCCTGGACTAGAACCAGGATCTCTAGTGTCTTAGACCACTGAGACAGAGCCTGGACTAGAACCAGAATCTCTAGTGTCTTAGACCACTGAGACAGAGCCTGGACTAGAACCAGAATCTCTAGTGTCTTAGACCACTGAGACAGAGCCTGGACTAGAACCAGGATCTCTAGTGTCTTAGACCACTGAGACAGAGCCTGGACTAGAACCAGGATCTCTAGTGTCTTAGACCACTGAGACAGAGCCTGGACTAGAACCAGAATCTCTAGTGTCTTAGACCACTGAGACAGAGCCTGGACTAGAACCAGGATCTCTAGTGTCTTAGACCACTGGGACAGAGCCTGGACTAGAACCAGGATCTCTAGTGTCTTAGACCACTGAGACAGAGCCTGGACTAGAACCAGGTTCTCTAGTGTCTTAGACCACTGAGACAGAGCCTGGACTAGAACCAGGATCTCTAGTGTCTTAGACCACAGAGACAGAGCCTGGACTAGAACCAGGATCTCTAGTGTCTTAGACCACTGAGACAGAGCCTGGACTAGAACCAGGATCTCTAGTGTCTTAAACCACTGAGACAGAGCCTGGACTAGAACCAGGATCTCTAGTGTCTTAGACCACTGAGACAGAGCCTGGACTAGAACCAGGATCTCTAGTGTCTTAGACCACTGAGACAGAGCCTGGACTAGAACCAGGATCTCTAGTGTCTTAGACCACTGAGACAGAGCCTGGACTAGAACCAGGATCTCTAGTGTCTTAGACCACTGAGACAGAGCCTGGACTAGAACCAGGATCTCTAGTGTCTTAGACCACTGAGACAGAGCCTGGACTAGAACCAGGATCTCTAGTGTCTTAGACCACTGAGACAGAGCCTGGACTAGAACCAGGATCTCTAGTGTCTTAGACCACTGAGACAGAGCCTGGACTAGAACCAGGATCTCTAGTGTCTTAGACCACTGTGACAGAGCCTGGACTAGAACCAGGATCTCTAGTGTCTTAGACCACTGAGACAGAGCCTGGACTAGAACCAGGTTCTCTAGTGTCTTAGACCACTGAGACAGAGCCGCTGAGACAGAGCAGTTATACTATATGCGGACGGACAGATGGACAAGGCAGACAGACAGACAGAACACTGCTCCATAAGTGCTCCCGTCTTCAGCAGACAGACAGCATGCAGGTTGATGGTCTCTGAGTGTCTAAAAGGTAGACCAAAGACCATGAAAAATAAATATCCCTCAAATAACCATGGCCTTTACTCTCTCTGACAGGGCTTTATAGTGTATTTATAACCAACCAAGCAGTGAAGTCTTTTTTTTTCAAGTATATCGGTCCCTAAGAGAAGAGTGAAATGTATGTTTAAGGTGAGTAAAATGCACGTTAGGGAAGCTTTTCTAAACGAGTTACTAATGGAATGAAAGGGCTCCTGATGGTACCCAGAGCAGAGGGTCATCTCTACAGGTCAGAGGTCATCTCTACAGGTCAGGGGTCATCTCTACAGGTCAGGGGGTCATCTCTACAGGCCAGGGGGTCATCTCTACAGGCCAGGGGGTCATCTCTACAGGCCAGGGCAGAGGGTCATCTCTACAGGGCAGGGCAGAGGGTCATCTCTACAGGGCAGGGGTCATCTCTACAGGTCAGGGGTCATCTCTACAGGTCAGAGGTCATCTCTACAGGCCAGGGGGTCATCTCTACAGGCCAGAGGGTCATCTCTACAGGCCAGGGGGTCATCTCTACAGGCCAGGGGGTCATCTCTACAGGCCAGGGGGTCATCTCTACAGGCCAGGGGGTCATCTCTACAGGGCAGGGGGTCATCTCTACAGGCCAGGGGGTCATCTCTACAGGCCAGGGGGTCATCTCTACAGGCCAGGGGGTCATCTCTACAGGCCAGGGGGTCATCTCTACAGGCCAGGGGGTCATCTCTACAGGCCAGGGGGTCATCTCTACAGGCCAGAGGGTCATCTCTACAGGGCAGAGGGGTCATCTCTACAGGCCAGGGGGTCATCTCTACAGGTCAGAGGTCATCTCTACAGGCCAGGGGGGTCATCTCTACAGGCCAGAGGGTCATCTCTACAGGCCAGGGGTCATCTCTACAGGCCAGGGGGTCATCTCTACAGGCCAGGGGGTCATCTCTACAGGCCAGGGCAGAGGGGTCATCTCTACAGGGCAGGGGGTCATCTCTACAGGCCAGGGGGGGTCATCTCTACAGGCCAGGGGGTCATCTCTACAGGCCAGGGGGTCATCTCTACAGGCCAGAGGGTCATCTCTACAGGCCAGGGGGTCATCTCTACAGGCCAGGGGGTCATCTCTACAGGCCAGGGGGTCATCTCTACAGGCCAGGGGGTCATCTCTACAGGCCAGGGCAGAGGGGTCATCTCTACAGGCCAGAGGGTCATCTCTACAGGCCAGAGGGTCATCTCTACAGGCCAGAGGGTCATCTCTACAGGCCAGGGGGTCATCTCTACAGGTCAGAGGGTCATCTCTACAGGCCAGGGGGTCATCTCTACAGGCCAGGGGGTCATCTCTACAGGCCAGGGGGTCATCTCTACAGGCCAGAGGGTCATCTCTACAGGCCAGGGCAGAGGGTCATCTCTACAGGCCAGGGCAGAGGGTCATCTCTACAGGTCAGAGGTCATCTCTACAGGCCAGGGGGTCATCTCTACAGGCCAGGGCAGAGGGTCATCTCTACAGGCCAGGGCAGAGGGTCATCTCTACAGGCCAGGGCAGAGGGTCATCTCTACAGGCCAGGGCAGAGGGTCATCTCTACAGGCCAGGGCAGAGGGTCATCTCTACAGGCCAGGGCAGAGGGTCATCTCTACAGGCCAGGGCAGAGGGTCATCTCTACAGGCCAGGGCAGAGGGTCATCTCTACAGGCCAGGGCAGAGGGTCATCTCTACAGGCCAGGGCAGAGGGGTCATCTCTACAGGCCAGGGCAGAGGGTCATCTCTACAGGCCAGGGCAGAAGGTCATCTCTACAGGCCAGGGCAGAGGGTCATCTCTACAGGCCAGGGCAGAGGGTCATCTCTACAGGCCAGGGCAGAGGGTCATCTCTACAGGCCAGGGCAGAGGGTCATCTCTACAGGCCAGGGCAGAGGGTCATCTCTACAGGCCAGGGCAGAGGGTCATCTCTACAGGCCAGGGCAGAGGGTCATCTCTACAGGCCAGGGCAGAGGGTCATCTCTACAGGCCAGGGCAGAGGGGTCATCTCTACAGGCCAGGGCAGAGGGGTCATCTCTACAGGCCAGGGCAGAGGGGTCATCTCTACAGGCCAGGGCAGAGGGTCATCTCTACAGGCCAGGGCAGAGGGGTCATCTCTACAGGCCAGGGCAGAGGGGTCATCTCTACAGGCCAGGGCAGAGGGTCATCTCTACAGGCCAGGGCAGAGGGTCATCTCTACAGGCCAGGGCAGAGGGTCATCTCTACAGGCCAGGGCAGAGGGTCATCTCTACAGGCCAGGGCAGAGGGGTCATCTCTACAGGCCAGGGGGTCATCTCTACAGGCCAGGGCTGAGGGGTCATCTCTACAGGCCAGGGCAGAGGGGTCATCTCTACAGGCCAGGGCAGAGGGGTCATCTCTACAGGCCAGGGCAGAGGGGTCATCTCTACAGGCCAGGGCAGAGGGTCATCTCTACAGGCCAGGGCAGAGGGGTCATCTCTACAGGCCAGGGCAGAGGGGTCATCTCTACAGGCCAGGGCAGAGGGTCATCTCTACAGGCCAGGGCAGAGGGTCATCTCTACAGGCCAGGGCAGAGGGTCATCTCTACAGGCCAGGGCAGAGGGTCATCTCTACAGGCCAGGGCAGAGGGGTCATCTCTACAGGCCAGGGGGTCATCTCTACAGGCCAGGGCTGAGGGGTCATCTCTACAGGCCAGGGCAGAGGGGTCATCTCTACAGGCCAGGAGAAGGGGCTAGTCTCTATAAGCCAGGAGAAGGGGCCAGTCTCTACAGGCCAGGACCAGGGGCCAGTCTCTACAGGCCAGGACCAGGGGCCAGTCTCTACAGGCCAGAGGATCATCTCTACAGGCCAGGAGAAGGGGCCAGTCTGTCCAGGCCAGGAGAAGGGGCCAGTCTCTACAGGCCAGGAGAAGAGGCCAGTCTCTCCAGGCCAGGAGAAGGGGCCAGTCTCTCCAGGCCAGGAGAAGGGGCCAGTCTCTACAGGCCAGGAGAAGGGGCCAGTCTCTACAGGCCAGGAGAAGGGGCCAGTCTCTACAGGCCAGGAGAAGGGGCCAGTCTCTACAGGCCAGAGGATCATCTCTACAGGCCAGGGCAGAGGGTCATCTCTACAAGCCAGGAGAAGGGGCCAGTCCTCTACAGGCCAGGAGAAGCGGCCAGTCTCTCCAGGCCAGGAGCAGGGGCCAGTCTCTCCAGGCCAGGAGAAGGGGCCAGTCTCTCCAGGAGCAGGGGCCAGTCCTCTACAGGCCAGGAGAAGGGACCAGTCTCTCCAGGCCAGGAGAAGGGGCCAGTCTCTACAGGCCAGGAGAAGGGGCCAGTCTCTACAGGCCAGGAGAAGGGGCCAGTCTCTACAGGCCAGAGGATCATCTCTACAGGCCAGGGCAGAGGGTCAATCTCTACAGGCCAGGAGAAGGGGCCAGTCCTCTACAGGCCAGGAGAAGGGGCCAGTCTCTACAGGCCAGGAGAAGGGGCCAGTCTCTACAGGCCAGGAGAAGGGGCCAGTCTCTACAGGCCAGGAGAAGGGGCCAGTCTCTACAGGCCAGGAGAAGGGGCCAGTCTCTACAGGCCAGGAGAAGGGGCCAGTCTCTACAGGGCAGGGGAAGGGGTGGGGTCAGGGAATAAACTCTCCATGGTTATACTGAGGGAATACCCCAGGTCCATGGTGACCTTACTGTACATGAAAGAATCCATCCCAGACCAAACAACCATGACAACATGCTAGGTATTATCCAGCCTCGTCTCATGACAACATGCTAGGTATTATCCAGCCTCGTCTCATGACAACATGCTAGCTATTATCCAGCCTCGTCTCATGACAACATGCTAGGTATTATCCAGCCTCGTCTCATGACAACATGCTAGCTATTATCCAGCCTCGTCTCATGACAACATGCTAGGTATTATCCAGCCTCGTCTCATGACAACATGCTAGCTATATTATCCAGCCTCGTCTCATGACAACATGCTAGCTATTATCCAGCCTCGTCTCATGACAACATGCTAGGTATATTATCCAGCCTCGTCTCATGACAACATGCTAGGTATATTATCCAGCCTCGTCTCATGACAACATGCTAGGTATTATCCAGCCTCGTCTCATGACAACATGCTAGGTATTATCCAGCCTCGTCTCATGACAACATGCTAGGTATTATCCAGCCTCGTCTCATGACAACATGCTAGGTATTATCCAGCCTCGTCTCATGACAACATGCTAGCTATTATCCAGCCTCGTCTCATGACAACATGCTAGGTATTATCCAGCCTCGTCTCATGACAACATGCTAGGTATATTATCCAGCCTCGTCTCATGACAACATGCTAGCTATTATCCAGCCTCGTCTCATGACAACATGCTAGGTATTATCCAGCCTCGTCTCATGACAACATGCTAGGTATTATCCAGCCTCGTCTCATGACAACATGCTAGCTATTATCCAGCCTCGTCTCATGACAACATGCTAGGTATTATCCAGCCTCGTCTCATGACAACATGCTAGGTATATTATCCAGCCTCGTCTCATGACAACATGCTAGCTATTATCCAGCCTCGACATCAAAACTATGAAACAACACATATGGAATCATGTAGTAACCAAAACAAGTGTCAAACAAATCAAAATGTCTCGGAGCCGGTTGGCAGTGGAGGCTGTCTCGGAGCCGGTTGGCCCTAGAGCCGATGCTCCCGTACCGTTAGCAGGGTGAACAGTCTATGACGACTTGGGTGGCTGAAGCCTTAGGCAATTTTTTGCGCACCGGCTCCTTCTCTGACACCGCCTGTCCTCACTACCCTCTGATATAGAGGTCCTGGATGGCAGGAAGCTGGGCCCCAGTGATGTACTGGGCTGTCCTCACTACCCTCTGATATAGAGGTCCTGGATGGCAGGAAGCTGGGCCCCAGTGATGTACTGGGATGTCCTCACTACCCTCTGATATAGAGGTCGTGGATGGCAGGAAGCTGGGCCCCAGTGATGTACTGGGATGTCCTCACTACCCTCTGATATAGAGGTCGTGGATGGCAGGAAGCTGGGCCCCAGTGATGTACTGGGCTGTCCTCACCACCCTCTGATATAGAGGTCCTGGATGGCAGGGAGCTGGGCCCCAGTGATGTACTGGGCTGTCCTCACTACCCTCTGATATAGAGGTCGTGGATGGCAGGAAGCTGGGCCCCAGTGATGTACTGGGCTGTCCTCACTACCCTCTGATATAGAGGTCGTGGATGGCAGGAAGCTGGGCCCCAGTGATGTACTGGGCTGTCCTCACCACCCTCTGATATAGAGGTCCTGGATGGCAGGAAGCTGGGCCCCAGTGATGTACTGGGCTGTCCTCACTACCCTCTGATATAGAGGTTCTGGATGGCAGGGATCTGGGCCCCAGTGATGTACTGGGCTGTCCTCACTACCCTCTGATATAGAGGTCCTGGATGGCAGGAAGCTTGGCCCCAGTGATGTACTGGGCTGTCCTCACTACCCTCTGATATAGAGGTCCTGGATGGCAGGAAGCTGGGCCCCAGTGATGTACTGGGCTGTCCTCACTACCCTCTGATATAGAGGTCCTGGATGGCAGGGAGCTGGGCCCCAGTGATGTACTGGGCTGTCCTCACTACCCTCTGATATAGAGGTCGTGGATGGCAGGAAGCTGGGCCCCAGTGATGTACTGGGCTGTCCTCACTACCCTCTGATATAGAGGTCCTGGATGGCAGGGAGCTGGGCCCCAGTGATGTACTGGGGCTGTCCTCACCACCCTCTGATATAGAGGTCCTGGATGGCAGGGAGCTGGGCCCCAGTGATGTACTGGGCTGTCCTCACCACCCTCTGATATAGAGGTCCTGGATGGCAGGGAGCTGGGCCCCAGTGATGTACTGGGCTGTCCTCACTACCCTCTGATATAGAGGTCCTGGATGGCAGGGAGCTGGGCCCCAGTGATGTACTGGGCTGTCCTCACTACCCTCTGATATAGAGGTTCTGGATGGCAGGGAGCTGGGCCCCAGTGATGTACTGGGCTGTCCTCACTACCCTCTGATATAGAGGTCCTGGATGGCAGGAAGCTGGGCCCCAGTGATGTACTGGCTGTCCTCACTACCCTCTGATATAGAGGTTGTGGATGGCAGGAAGCTGGGCCCCAGTGATGTACTGGCTGTCCTCACTACCCTCTGATATAGAGGTTGTGGATGGCAGGAAGCTGGGCCCCAGTGATGTACTGGGCTGTCTGCATCACCCTTTGTAGCACCATGCGATCGAGGGCGGTGCTGTTGCCATACCAGGCGGTGATGCAGCCAGTCAAGATGCTCTCGATGGTGCAGCTGTAGAACTTTTTTTGAGGATCCGAGGGCCCATGCTAAATCTCTTCAGCCTCCTAAGGGGTGCGCTATCATACCTCTTCACGTCTGTGTGTGTGTGTGCATGTTCACGTCTGTGTGTGTGGACCATGTTAAGTCCTTAGTGATGTGGATACCAAGGTACTGGATGCTCTCGACGCACTCTACTACAAGCCAGCTGATATCTCTAATATTTCTCCTGTAGATCAACTCCGTGGTCTTATCAACATGACAGAGTGGCTTCAAGTGAAGTGAGATCGGGGGAATCACGTATTGTGAGCTGCTGTCTGTTTCTACACGCAAGGAGCAAGACAGTGCACTTCAATTTCACTCTGAAACGGTTTGGGTGAATAGTTTTTCAGCCCAAGGCGATTAATCCCTCCCTGCTTTAGGAATGCTCACTATGTAGGGAATCTAAGCAGAGATGGCTGTCTCCTCTCCTCTTCTGCCACTCTTCCGTATAAGGAAGAAACAACAGCCTGAGGGTTTAGACAAACTCTCTGTTTATTCATATATGTATCTATGTTCTGTTCACTCTCTCTCTCTCTCTCTATCACACAGATATATCTGCTCTCCTCTGTTCACTCTCTCTCTCTCTATCACACAGATCTATCTCCTCTTCTCTGTTCACTCTCTCTATCACACAGATCTATCTGCTCTCCTCTGTTCACTCTCTCTCTCTATCACACAGATCTATCTCCTCTTCTCTGTTCACTCTCTCTATCACACAGATCTATCTGCTCTCCTCTGTTCACTCTCTCTATCACACAGATCTATATCCTCTTCTCTGTTCACACAGATCTATATCCTCTTCTCTGTTCACTCTCTCTCTATCACACAGATCTATATCCTCTTCTCTGTTCACTCTCTCTCTATCACACAGATCTATCTCCTCTCCTCTCCTCCCTCTCTCTATCACACAGATCTATATCCTCTTCTCTGTTCACTCTCTCTCTATCACACAGATAAATCTCCTCTCCTCTCCTCTGCTCCCTCTCTCTATCACACAGTACAGGAATAACCTCTGAAGCAGATCAAACCCTGGATGCCTCTGCCAGGAGGCTGACACTTGGCCGCAAGTGGATCTTCCAGCAAGACAATGACCCCAAGCACTAATCAAAATCCACAAAGAAATGGTTAATTAGCAACAAAAGCACCATTTTGCGATGACCATCTCAGTCTCCGGGACTTGAACCCCATTGAAAACCTGTGGTTTGAACTGAAGAGGGCCAATCCATAAGACCAGACGAAGGATATCAACAATCTGGAAAGATTTGGTATAGAGGAATGGTCTAAGACCCCTCCCAACGTGTTCTCCAATCTCATAAAACATTTGAGGAAAAGGCTCAGTGTAGTATATAAAACAGGGGAGGGTGCTGGAGAATGGAAACAGAGGAGAGTGCTGGAGAATGGAAACAGAGGAGAGTGCTGGAGAATTGAAAACAGAGGAGAGTGCTGGAGTATTGAAAACAGAGGAGAGTGCTGGAGAATTGAAAACAGAGGAGAGTGCTGGAGTATTGAAAACAGGGGAGGGTGCTGGAGTATTGAAAACAGGGGAGGGTGCTGGAGTATTGAAAACAGGGGAGGGTGCTGGAGTATTGAAAACAGGGGAGGGTGCTGGAGTATTGAAAACAGGGAAGGGGCTGTAGTATTGAAAACAGGGAAGGGGCTGTAGTATTGAAAACAGGGGAGGGTGCTGGAGTATTGAAAACAGGGGAGGGTGCTGGAGTATTGAAAACAGGGGAGGGTGCTGGAGTATTGAAAACAGGGGAGGGTGCTGGAGTATTGAAAACAGGGGAGGGTGCTGGAGTATTGAAAACAGGGAAGGGGCTGTAGTATTGAAAACAGGGAAGGGGCTGTAGTATTGAAAACAGTGGAGGGTGCTGGAGAATTGAAAACGGGAGGGTGCTGAAGTATTGAAAACAGGAGGGTGCTGGAGTATTGAAAACAGGGGAGGGTGCTGGAGAATTGAAAACGGGAGGGTGCTGAAGTATTGAAAACAGGAGGGTGCTGGAGTATTGAAAACAGGGGAGGGTGCTGGAGTATTGAAAACAGGGGAGGGTGCTGGAGTATTGAAAACAGGGGAGGGTGCTGGAGTATTGAAAACAGGGGAGGGTGCTGGAGTATTGAAAACAGGGGAGGGTGCTGGAGAATTGAAAACAGGGGAGGGTGCTGGAGAATTGAAAACAGGGGAGGGTGCTGGAGAATTGAAAACAGGGGAGGGTGCTGGAGTATTGAAAACAGGGGAGGGTGCTGGAGTATTGAACACAGAGGAGGGTGCTGGAGTATTGAAAACAGGGGAGGGTGCTGGAGTATTGAAAACAGGGGAGGGGCTGTAGTATTGAAAACAGGGGAGGGTGCTGGATAATTGAAAACGGGAGGGTGCTGGAGAATTGAAAACGGGAGGGTGCTGGAGTATTGAAAACTGGAGGGTGCTGGAGAATTGAAAACAGAGGAGGGTGCTGGAGAATTGAAAACAGTGGAGGGTGCTGGAGAATTGAAAACAGAGGAGGGTGCTGGAGTATTGAAAACAGTGGAGGGTGCTGGAGAATTGAAAACAGAGGAGGGTGCTGGAGTATTGAAAACAGGGGAGGGTGCTGGAAAATTGAAAACGGGAGGGTGCTGGAGAATTGAAAACAGGGGAGGGTGCTGATTGGAGTACTGAAAACAGGGGTGCCAATAATTGTAATTTTCTTTTTAGATCTGTTTAAAAAATATATATTTATCTGGAAAATGTTATTAGTATAAAATATTACTATTTCCCAATTTGTTTGAGCATATAATATAGTCGCAATATAGGCATAATATAGTATTAATATAGTAGCAAGTCATAATATAGTACTAATATAGTATTAATATAGTAACAAGTCATAATATAGTACTAATATAGTATTAATATAGTAACAAGTCATAATATAGTACTAATATAGTATTAATATAGTAACAAGTCATAATATAGTACTAATATAGTATTAATATAGTAACAAGTCATAATATAGTACTAATATAGTATTAATATAGTAACAAGTCATAATATAGTACTAATATAGTATTAATAGTCATAATAGTCATAATGAAGTAATAATACATTCAAATTGTCAGAATATAGTCAAAATATGGTATAAACAGTCATAATATATTAACAATATAGTCAAAATATGGTATAAACAGTCATAATATATTAACAATATAGTCAAAATATGGTATAAACAGTCATAATATATTAACAATATAGTCAAAATAGTAATAATAATAGTCAATATAATCATATAGTATTAATCAAGTAATACTATACTATTAATACAGTAATAATATAGTCACAATATTTTGAATTATTTACTTTATGCAGTTTATTTCTCTCATCTTAATCAAGGGTCCCAATCATTTTGGACCCGACTGTAAATAGTTTGTTGTTTTCAAAATAAATGCAAATATGTACAGCTACGTCTCTGTAACTATGTCAGGGGCATTCCTTACCTGCAAGCTATTCATCAACTTAGGACCAACATGTAACGTGTACGGTAATACTAAGCACTAATAAAAAAAAAATAAGAAGAAATTACAGAAAAAGTATTCTTCAACCGGAGACTACCGACGAAACATTTGACAGACAAATATAAACTTAATGAAAAAGGACAGTACAATCTTGCTAAACTATATTCCAAAAATGATACCTTATTCCCTGTACAGTACACTACTTTTGACAAGGGGACCATAGGAATACAAAATAGGGAACAGGGTGCCATTTCAGATGCAGTACATCATGTAACATCAATACCTCTGAGCGGCATGTAGTATCTAGATGGCATTAGTGTAGTTACGTTATCATCATCACAATAGTTGGGGCGGCAGGGTAGCCTAGTGGTTAGAGCGTTGGACTACTAACCGGAAGGTTGCGAATTCAAACCCCCGAGCTGACAAGGTACAAATCTGTCGTTCTGCCCCTGAACAGGCAGTTAACCCACTGTTCCCAGGCCGTCATTGAAAATAAGAATTTGTTCTTAACTGACTTGCCTGGTTAAATAAAGGTAAAATAAAAAAATAAAATTAAAATAGTTACATTATCATCACAATAGTTACGTTATTATCATCACAATAGTTACGTTATTATCATCACAATAGTTACGTTATTATCATCACAATAGTTACGTTATCATCATCACAATAGTTACGTTATCATCATCACAAAAGCTACGTTATTATCATCACAATAGTTACGTTATTATCATCACAATAGTTACATTATTATCATCACAATAGTTACGTTATTATCATCACAATAGTTACGTTATCATCATCACAATAGTTACGTTATTATCATCACAATAGCTACGTTATTATCATCACAATAGCTACGTTATCTACGTTATTATCATCACAATAGCTACGTTATTATCATCACAATAGCTACGTTATTATCATCACAATAGCTACGTTATTATCATCACAATAGCTACGTTATTATCATCACAATAGCTGCGTTATTATCATCACAATAGTTACGTTATTATCATCACAATAGTTACGTTACTATCATCACGTTATTATCATCACAATAGTTACGTTATTATCATCACACTAGTTACGTTATTATCATCACAATAGTTACGTTATTATCATCACACTAGTTACGTTATTATCATCACACTAGTTACGTTATTATCATCACACTAGTTACGTTATTATCATCACACTAGTTACGTTATTATCATCACACTAGTTACGTTATTATCATCACAATAGTTACGTTATCATCATCACAATAGTTACGTTATTATCATCACAATAGTTACGTTATTATCATCACAATAGCTACGTTATTATCATCACAATAGCTACGTTATTATCATCACAATAGCCACACTGTACATGTTATTTTCAGTATAGGAGGGAAAGATAACAAAAAAACCTTATACTGTGATATAATACACACAGTTGCATTTAAAGGTTTAGCTGTGTATTACTACACACAGTTGCATTTAAAGGTTTAGCTCTGTATTTCATTGTGTATTAATACACACAGTTGCATTTAAAAGTTTAGCTGTGTATTACGTCGCCATTTCCTTTCAGAAAACAACATGACGTAACACTGACTGGTGTAAAATGCTTTGAAATGCCTCAACGACGTGTCCCTAAAAGCGTGTCATATCCCGGGGAGCCTGGGTCCTGTAAAGGACAGACAGATGGAGCTCAGCTGAGCGATCGGGGAGGGAAGATCACGGGTCCCATGAATCTGAGCATTTCATGTGGAGTGGATCTCTCTGATGTCAACGGTAATGACCTCCAGGCCACTTATAGGGTCGGACTGAGGTGACCTCTGTGGCTGGAACTCTGTAAAGTCATACAGCACTGACCTTGTCATGGTCATGTCAAGGTGAAAGGTCATTCAGGTAATGGGTTTTACTTTTTTTTTTTGTAGGATAGACAACCATATCACAGTCATTACATTCAACTACAGTAGGATAGACAACCATATATCACAGTCATTACATTCAACTACGGTAGGATAGATGACCACATATCACAGTCATTACATTCAACTACGGTAGGATAGACAACCATATATAAGTCATTACATTCAACTACGGTAGGATAGACAACCATATCACAGTCATTACATTCAACTACAGTAGGATAGACAACCACATATCACAGTCATTACATTCAACTACAGTAGGACAGACAACCATATATCACAGTCATTACATTCAACTACGGTAGGATAGACAACCACATATCACAGTCATTACATTCAACTACAGTAGGACAGACAACCATATATCACAGTCATTACATTCAACTACGGTAGGATAGACAACCACATATCACAGCCATTACATTCAACTACAGTAGGACAGACAACCATATATCACAGTCATTACATTCAACTACTGAGTCTGATGCCGAGCAGAAACGACAATAAGAAGCTATTTAGATCTTTGTTTACAAAACGAAGCAAGATATTTAAACGCTTGAAGAATTCTGCATTAACACAACCGCTAAGTAACTAGCTAGTTATCTAAGTGGCTAAATTAATAAGGTGATGGGGAATCATATAGCTTGGATGAGTAATCTGTACAGCTGCCACTGCTATCTTTTGATTTCCTTTTTGAGTTTTTTTCTCCTCTTCGTTCTCAGCATGTCTGCTCCTCCCCCATCTTCGCCGAGCAGAGCAAGCAAGCCCGTTGCCCTAGCAACTCCAGACTCCACACAGACACAGCTTGTACACCTGCTGCTCCAGATATACAGTATTGTTCATTTGCACAAGGTCTCTCGTTCCAATTTGCTTGTAAATGTCCAAACTCACCAAAAATGACATTCGGTTGCTCTTACATATAACTTTATGAGCTGGTACTTCCTGTCATTGCAATTATATATATTTTTTGTTTGGTCTCGTTAGCATATTTAGCTAGCAACTTCCCATGGAAATTCGATCTTACTTGTGCTAATTGTGTTAGCATTCTGGTAATCGATGCCCAATGGGCTTTTCTGTTTTTGAGGCCCCTAGTGTACTAGGCCGGTAATAGTGTAAATCTCGGGATGAGAGAAGGACGGTAAGACCATATTGACATCTGGATACAGCCCTACACTTTACACCACAGATACAGATTCTGAGGCTGACCATTTAAGAGCTGCATGGGCCTCTGGTCAAAAGTAGTGCACTAAATAGGGAGCAGGGTGCCATTTGGAATGTAACCACTGTCACATAACCACTGTCTCCCTTCATCCATCCATCCCTCCAGACCTCCCTCCATCCATCCATCCATCCCTCCAGACCTCCCTCCATCCATCCCTCCCTCCAACCCTCCAGACCTCCCTCCATCCATCCCTCCAGACCTCCCTCCATCCCTCCAGACCTCCCTCCATCCATCCATCCCTCCAGACTTCCCTCCATCCATCCATCCCTCCAGACTTCCCTCCATCCATCCATCCCTCCAGACTTCCCTCCATCCATCCATCCCTCCAGACTTCCCTCCATCTATCCATCCCTCCAGACTTCCCTCCATCCATCCATCCCTCCAGACTTCCCTCCATCTATCCATCCCTCCAGACTTCCCTCCATCCATCCATCCATCCCTCCCTCCATCCATCCCTCCCTCCCTCCATCCCTCCCTCCATCCATCCCTCCATCCATCCCTCCAGACCTCCCTCCATCCCTCCCTTATCCTCCTATTTCCTTTTAACAGCATTGTGGTTGCTTTAACCTGTTTGGGATAGGGGGCAGCATTTTCACGTCCGGATGAAAAGCGTGCCCAGAGTAAACTGCCTGCTACTCAGGCCCAGAAGCTAATATATGCATATTATTAGTATACTTGGATAGAAAACACCCTGAAGTTTCTAAAACTGTTTGAATGATGTCTGTGAGTATAACAGAACTCATATGGCAGGCGAAAACCTGAGAAAAATCCAACCAGGAAGTGGGAAATCTGAGGTTTATAGTTTTCAACTCATTGCCTATCAAATACACAGTGGGATATGGGTCAAGTTGCACTTCCTAAGGATTCCACTAGATGTCAACCATCTTTAGAACGTTGTTTCAGGCTTCTACTATGAAGGGGGAGAGAACGAGAGTTGTTTCAAACAGAGGTCTGGCAGAATGCCATGAACTGATCACGCGAGCGCCCGTGAGAGCGACCTGCGTTCCATTGCATTTCTAAAGACAAAGGAATTCTCCGGTTGGAACATTATTGAAGATTTATGTTCAAAACATCCTAGAGATTGATTCTATACATTGCTTGACATGTTTCTACGAACTGTAATATGACTTTTTGAACTTTTCGTCTGAACTTTCGCCTGGACCTGCCCGCGCCTCATGAGTTTGGATTTGTGAACTAAACGCGCTAACAAAAGGAGGTATTTGGACATAAAGTTCATAATTTATCAAACAAAACAAACATTTATTGGGGAACTGGGATTCCTGGGAGTGCATTCTGATGAAGATCAAAAAGGTAAGTGAATATTTATAACACTATTTCGGACTTTTACTGATTCCACAACATGGCGGGTATCTGTATGGCTTTTTTTGTGTCTGAGCGCTGTACTCAGATTAGTGCATGTGTTGCTTTTTTCGTAAAGCTTTTTTGAAATCTGACACAGCGGTTGCATTAAGGAGAAGTATATCTATAATTCTGTGCATAACACTTGTACCTCTTATCAAAGTTTATGATGAGTATTTCTGTAAATTGATGTAGCTCTCTGTAAATTCACCAGATGTTTTCGAGGCACAACATTACTGAACATAACGCGCCAATGTAAACTGAGATTTTTGGATATAAATATGATCTTTATAAAAACAAAACATACATGTAACATGAAGTCCTATGAGTGTAATCTGATAAAGATCAAAGGTTAGTGATGAATTTTATGAAGCATACTTCCAAAGTTGTGGCAAAATGGCTTAAGGACAACAAAGTCAAGGTATTGAAGTGGCCATCACGAAGCCCTGACCTCAATTCTATAGAAAATCTGTAGGCAGAACTGAAAAAGCATGTGCGAGCAAGGAGGCCTACAAACCTGACTCAGTTACACCAGCGCTGTCAGGAGGAATGGGTGAAAATTCACCCAACTTATTGAACCCGTAACAAAATCCAAACATGCAGGCATTCTAGGGGTCTAAATACGCAATAACATCTAGCTAATCTGCTAACCTCTCTTTTTGTTAGAATGTATTTAGCTTTTTCGTTAATAAATGTGTGTAAATGTTTTTTTATTTGAAATTTGCCCCATCATTTTTTTCCCATAATTATTTGTATTTTGCTAAGCTTTTTCATTCATAAATAAATGTTTTATAGTGAACGGTTGGTCTTATCGGATATACAACATTCTGTGCATATGAACAACTTTTTTAGGACTGGGCTACAATATTCTGCCCATATGAAGGAATGTATACGATATTTGTAGACATACATGATTTAATAAAAAGCAGTAAGCATACACATTTAATAAAACAGACTCAGAACACAATCAGGCAAGTCTACAGCATCCCCAGGGTTTCACAGCATCCCCAGTGCTGCTTCACAGCGTCCCCGGTCCTTCACAGCGTCCCCGGTGCATCACAGCGTCCCCGGTGCATCACAGCGTCCCCGGTGCATCACAGCGTCCCCGGTCCTTCACAGCGTCCCCGGTCCTTCACAGCGTCCCCAGTCCTTCACAGCGTCCCCAGTCCTTCACAGCGTCCCCAGTCCTTCACAGCGTCCCCAGTCCTTCACAGCGTCCCCAGTCCTTCACAGCGTCCCCAGTGCATCACAGCGTCCCCAGTGCATCACAGCGTCCCCAGTCCTTCACAGCGTCCCCAGTCCTTCACAGCGTCCCCAGTCCTTCACAGCGTCCCCAGTCCTTCACAGCGTCCCCAGTCCTTCACAGCGTCCCCAGTGCATCACAGCGTCCCCAGTGCATCACAGCGTCCCCAGTCCTTCACAGCGTCCCCAGTCCTTCACAGCGTCCCCAGTCCTTCACAGCGTCCCCAGTCCTTCACAGCGTCCCCAGTCCTTCACAGCGTCCCCAGTCCTTCACAGCGTCCCCAGTCCATCACAGCGTCCCCAGTCCTTCACAGCGTCCCCAGTCCTTCACAGCGTCCCCAGTGCATCACAGCGTCCCCAGTCCTTCACAGCGTCCCCAGTGCATCACAGCGTCCCCAGTCCTTCACAGCGTCCCCAGTGCATCACAGCGTCCCCAGTCCTTCACAGCGTCCCCGGTCCTTCACAGCGTCCCCAGTGCATCACAGCGTCCCCAGTCCTTCACAGCGTCCCCAGTCCTTCACAGCGTCCCCAGTCCTTCACAGCGTCCCCAGTCCTTCACAGCGTCCCCAGTTCTTCACAGCGTCCCCAGTCCTTCACAGCGTCCCCAGTGCATCACAGCGTCCCCGGTCCTTCACAGCGTCCCCAGTTCTTCACAGCGTCCCCAGTGCATCACAGCGTCCCCAGTCCTTCACAGCGTCCTGGGGAAAGTCGACATACTGTATAGCAGCCTCATGCGGAGGAATGAGTTTGCTGCAGTGTTCACGGTAAAATAATAAGTGTTTCTTATTGTAGGTTACTACTTTCACCACTTTTATTCTTGAAATCTTTGGTTGTTTACTACACTACCTTACTCTGTATAGCACATTACTGCACATGTGAATCCTTAAAGAGATGGGTGGGGCTAAGGCTTAAGAGGGTGTGAAAAATGTTGGATGGGAGGGGGTAAAGGCTTAAGAGGGTGTGAACAATGCTGAATGGGTGGAGACAAAGAAGATCTCTCCAGTAGGTGTACCAAAACATTCAAGGACTATTTTATCAAAAGTGGGGTTATTAAGTTTATCAACTTTAATAGCAGAATTACTTTCCCATTGTACCTTTCCCATTGTATGATAAACAATGTTGTACCTAAGTCTCTACTGTTATCCAATGTAAAAATAAATTACAAAAACTTAATTTCAAATTCTGTTTTACATAAGACTGAATCGAGGAGGTAGGTCACAGTTATTTTTTTACGAATGGTTTCTCTAAAACCTTATAGGACAGTATGAATACTGTCGTGTGCACGTTTTGTTAATCATATGTATAAATATATTATTTTTGTATTCACAGACTTCAATCTCCCTAATTATAACAGGAAACCTGTTTGCACACAATGCACAGCCAAATCATTCTGATTTGTTTATTCTTCTTTGCCACTAAAATCGTGATAGACACTGACAACTAAACAATTGTGTTATTGTTATTTTGATAAATAATAATAAGTATAATTATAATAAGAGGGAGAGGGGTCAAAAATGAACCCCAAAAGGTTCTTTAAGGAACCGTTAATTGGGGCTCTTTGAAGAACCCTTTAAAACAAGGTTTATAGGGGTTCTCCCGCAATTTACATTTGAAGAACCCCTAAAGGGATCCTCGCGAAGCTTTTCTTTTTAGGAGTGTACTGCTATATTGGTCACAAAACAATTGTAATTTTAGCGACCCCATAATCAAATGACTGTAAAAGCAACATCATTTCAAGTTTGTAAAAAAATAAAAAAATAAAAAAATAAAAAAATTGTCGTCTCGAAACTATTGTTTAGGATGAAACGCTGTAAAACACTCAGGGATGATTCAAACAGCCGACAATCGATTTCCAGCAAATCAATTACTATTCAACACAACAAAGGATTTTTATTTAATCAACATTCCCCTTTAAATGGATTCCAAAAACAAAATAAGACCAATATTGAACTGACCTAAAAAAAATAAAAAAGACCTGTCTTTATCAAACTTCCCTTAATGAATAGATAACCTTGAGCTGTGAACTATAATCTTCTGCAATATCAAACCAGTCATTTGCTCAATAATACTAAATAATTACTTTTACTTTTAATATCCAACGAACCTCTCCATATGTAAAAAAAAAAATTCAACCTCTTCATAATTAAGTTCGGGAGCCAAAATACCCTGCTAAGTTAACAAATGGATGTAAAATGCCTCCTGAATGCCAATACTACTCTGCTATACATGGTCATTCCCATTCCCTTTTCAACCCATAACACTTTGCTCCTGTAGTTTAATGATGATTCTCCAGCCCACGTTCCTCCTCCACTGTACAATGTAATAACGCTAATGCTCCTTATCACCAACCACAGTCTATAAAGACACTTTTTAAATCAATTCCTTATATTAAAACAGACTTTCGGGAGAAGAAGAAAAAACAATTACAACACTTCCCTCTACATTTTTAATACACTTTTGAAAATAACAGTGAAAAACAACTGATCTCTCACTCACTGTTTTTTCGGTCCAACCCTTTCCTTTGTATTTTAAAAGTAGGGATCTGATCAAAAATAATAATTTAAAAACAGTTTTGATATCCAGCCATGGTGGATATCATTCGAAAGATGTCCGTCTTTCTACAATTACATTTGCTTACCAAGATTATTATTATTATTTATTTTTTAACTGTAGGGCTTTCCCCTCTGATTCCTGTAGACTGTGTTGTTAGCAGTAGGGCTTTCCCCTCTGATCCCTGTAGACTGTGTTGTTAGCTGTAGGGCTTTCCCCTCTGATCCCTGTAGACTGTGTTGTTAGCAGTAGGGCTTTCCCCTCTGATCCCTGTAGACTGTGTTGTTAGCTGTAGGGCTTTCCCCTCTGATCCCTGTAGACTGTGTTGTTAACTACGACTATCATCATGCGTAGGCTGGTCAATATTGGCTTTGTGTTTTGACAATAATTCCCATCTCTATAAACCCGACTAGGGCCCGGGCATCAGTCATTGTGTCAGGGCTTGGGCTGTGCTACTCTCTGCACCAGTCGGTCTAATTTCTTCCTATCTGAGACTGACTCCCAAATGGCCCCCTATTCCCTATATAGTGTGTTACTTTTGACCAGGGCCAATAGGTGTCACTCAACAAGGCTCAAAGTGTAGTGCACTATAAAAAGGGAAATAGGGAGCGATTTGGGATGCAGATTCAGTTCCATCAGCATGGCGCTAGTGTCTACTTAATCCTAGATTAAATCAGCTAGTGAGTGAACTCTGATCCAGCAGCATTGAGAGGTCAGGGGTTAATGCTGCTTCCTGGCACTACACCGTCTTTTCAGAGGATACAATGATACCGTTAGGAAACAAATAACTAGCCTACGGACATTGTTGCCCTCGCTTTATCTAGGGGTCCTAGACTTAGTCACATGGTCTGTAACATGAATGAATGTGTGCATTTATGAGAGAAATTAGCATATGTGCACCCAGGGAGACAGCAACCTTACCTTGGTCCAGGGCCCGCTCTGTTTTGACCTCTGGGTCGGCCAGTCCAAATGGATTACTATTTGTTCAGGATGGTGACTAAACATGAATTTGTGCAAAAGGGAAAAACATACACCACCCCCCCACCCCCCAAAAGTCTCAAAAAGAAGAAAGAAAAGCCTCATGGCCACCAAACCAACCAGCTGGGACATCACATGACTGACCATCACACTAATTGGCAACACCTGATGTGCTCGGGTCCTGGACAAGGTTGCCGTTTCCCCCTGGGACAATGGAGTGTGGACATGATACTGAGATGTAGCGTGTCTAAACTACTTAACCTACTCCATTACAATATGGCGGAATTATTTGGGGGGGGAATTTTCCAGTTATATGAAATTGTAATTATTAGCACCAGTGTCGGGTCCCATGTGGCTCAGCTGGGAGAGCTTGCAACACCGTGGTTCTGGGTTCGATTCCTATCGGGGACCAGTAATGAAAACTCACCACTTTAAGTTGCTCTGGATAAGAGCATCTGCTAAAATGTGAAAAAGTTCTAAACAAAATCGACTAATGAAACCGGCACCAAGCACAATGGAGGTCAACAGAGCCAATAGGGTTGAATGTTTACATCTTCATGGGAATTAGGCGCACAGTGCTGAACCAATCTGTTTTGAGATTAGGGCTGTCCCTGACAAAAAATAAATAAAATAAAATTGGTTGACCGAAAGCCTATGGACCAGTCGCCTAATTGGGGTCAGCCCCTATTTGAGATTGAGACAAACAGTGACAAAGTGATGAACCAATCTGTTTTTGAGACAGAGACAAACAAATGAAACAAGAGTTCTTCTCAGGCTGGTGTTTACACACACACACACTACAGTACTCAGTAATCTCAGTGTCCAATCTTCACTCAATCTCTGCTCCTCTCAAAGGCTCAACGGTGAGAAGCTGCCAAAACTGCATCTAATGAAGTAATGCAGTAATCAGGAGATAGAGGAGTAAAAATAGAACACGATCAAGCCCGTAAATAAAATAA
Organism: Oncorhynchus masou masou; assembly: GCF_036934945.1. Lineage (NCBI taxonomy): Eukaryota > Metazoa > Chordata > Actinopteri > Salmoniformes > Salmonidae > Oncorhynchus > Oncorhynchus masou. Next base: position 99,743,191 of record NC_088242.1, read on the forward strand.
ATAAAACGATTTCTCCTTATTAAAGAAAGCAGATTACCTCTTACTTAGCTTTAGTCTCCTTAAAAGAGGATCCTTTGACTAATTGCTCTTGTTAATCAAGCTTTAGGTTTAATTGTTGACAAGAGATCCATTTGGAAGACTTAAGTCTAAAAAAAAACCCATCTCAAACAAATGTCTCCCCAGGAGCCTATCAAGCCAGCTAACATCTTTACATTGAGGACTGTTGAAGAGAAACAAGTGAGAGCAGATGTAGACTTCTTGACTAGCATCCCAAATGGCACCCTATTCCCTATATAGTGCACTACTGGTATTAGGGTCCCTATTCCCTATATAGTGCACTACTGGTATTAGGGTCCCTATTCCCTATATAGTGCACTACTGGTATTAGGGTCCCTATTCCCTATATAGTGCACTACTGGTATTAGGGTCCCTAGTCCCTTTATAGTGCACTAATGGTATTAGGGTCCCTATTCCCTATATAGTGCACTACTGGTATTAGGGTCCCTAGTCCCTTTATAGTGCACTACTGGTATTAGGGTCCCTATTCCCTATATAGTGCACTACTGGTATTAGGGTCCCTATTCCCTTTATAGTGCACTACTGGTATTAGGGTCCCTATTCCCTATATAGTGCACTACTGGTATTAGGGTCCCTATTTTCTATATAGTGCACTACTGGTATTAGGGTCCCTATTCCCTATATAGTGCACTACTGGTATTAGGGTCCCTATTCCCTATATAGTGCACTACTGGTATTAGGGTCCCTATTCCCTTTATAGTGCACTACTGGTATTAGGGTCCCTATTCCCTATATAGTGCACTACTGGTATTAGGGTCCCTATTCCCTATATAGTGCACTACTGGTATTAGGGTCCCTATTCCCTTTATAGTGCACTACTGGTATTAGGGTCCCTATTCCCTATATAGTGCACTACTGGTATTAGGGTCCCTATTCCCTATATAATTCACTACTGGTATTAGGGTCCCTAGTCCCTTTATAGTGCACTACTGGTATTAGGGTCCCTATTCCCTATATAGTGCACTACTGGTATTAGGGTCCCTAGTCCCTTTATAGTGCACAACTGGTATTAGGGTCCCTAGTCCCTATATAGTGCACTACTGGTATTAGGGTCCCTATTCCCTATATAGTGCACTACTGGTATTAGGGTCCCTATTCCCTATATAGTGCACTACTGGTATTAGGGTCTGGTCAAAATGGTTAACTTTATAGAGAATAGGGTTCCATTTGGGATGCACCCTAAGAGTTCTGGAATTTACTTATAGAGACTGTTGCTACAGACGGCTGATGGAGACTGTTGCTACAGACGGCTGATGGAGACTGTTGCTACAGACGGCTGATGGAGACTGTTGCTACAGACGGCTGATGGAGACGGCTGATGGAGACTGCTGATGGAGACTGCTGCTACAGACGGCTGATGGAGACTGTTGCTACAGACGGCTGATGGAGACGGCTGATGGAGACTGCTGATGGAGACGGCTGATGGAGACGCCTGATGGAGCCTGTTGCTACCGACTGCTGATGGAGACGGCTGATGGAGCCTGTTGCTACAGACGGCTGATGGAGACTGTTGCTACAGACGGCTGATGGAGACTGTTGCTACAGACGGCTGATGGAGACTGTTGCTACAGACGGCTGATGGAGACTGTTGCTACAGACGGCTGATGGAGACTGTTGCTACAGACGGCTGATGGAGACTGTTGCTACAGACGGCTGATGGAGACTGCTGATGGAGGCGGCTGATGGAGGCGGCTGATGGAGGAGGCTGATGGAGGAGGCTGATGGAGGTGGCTGATGGAGGAGGCTGATGGAGACTGTTGCTACAGACGGCTGATGGAGACTGTTGCTACAGACGGCTGATGGAGGTGGTTGATGGAGGTGGCTGATGGAAGCGGCTGATGGAGGAGGCTGATGGACACTGCTGATGGAGACTGTTGCTACAGACGGCTGATGGAGGCGGCTGATGGAGGCGGCTGCTTCGCTAGTAGGGTTGCGAGAGGTTCTGGCCCTTTGTTAAGCGTTGTCCCTTTGAGAATAGGAATAAAATGTAGCGTCATACCCAAGAAGACTCAAGGCTGTAATCGCTGCCAAAGGTGCTTCAATAGTTCTGAGTAAAGGGTCTGTAAATGGACTTACTGCATTGTTGATAGCAGGTTCACAGGAGATTGTGGATTTTTTTGTTTAAATTTTTGAATAAGGGAAAAAATGTGGGAAAAGTCACAAAAAAAAATATGTTTTTGCTTTGAACCATCACAGGGTGTTGAACATTATGGGTAGGGACTGATAAAACAAATTATTGTTGAACATCAGGAGGAGATTTGGGACTGTAAACCCCTGTATTGTTGAACAGGAGGAGGGAGATGTGGCACCATGGGTGCTGTTAATCCAGCATTGTTGAACAGCAGGTGATGTGTGGGACTGCAAACCCAGGGTATTGTTGAACAGCAGGAGGAGATGTGTGGGACTGTAAACCCCTGTATTGTTGAACAGGAGGAGGGTGAGATGTGTCCAGCAGGCCCCACCAGGGACTGTAAACCCCTGCACCATCAGGGTGTTGAACAGCAGGCACCACCAGGAGATGTGTGGGACTGTCAAACCCCTGTATTGTTGAACAGCAGGATCAGATGTGTGGGACTGTAAACCCCTGTATTGTTGATCCAGGAGGAGATGTGTGGGACTGTAAACCCCTGTATTGTTGAACAGGACCATCAGTGTGGAGATGTGTGGGACTGTAAACCCCTGTCATTGTTGTGCAGGAGCATCTGGAGATGTGTGGGCACTGTAAACCCCTGTATTGTTGAACAGCAGGAGGAGATATCTGGGACTGCAAACCACCTGTATTGTTGAACAGGAGGAGGAGATGTGTGGGACTGTAAACCCCTGTATTGTTGAACAGCAGGAGGAGATGTCCGGGACTGTAAACCCCTGTATTGTTGAACAGGAGGAGGAGATGTGTGGGACTGTAAACCCCTGTATTGTTGAACAGCAGGAGGAGATGTCCGGGACTGTAAACCCCTGTATTGTTGAACAGCAGGAGGAGATGTGTGGGACTGTAGACTCAATCCCAGAAAACCACTGTTTTGTTCTAATTACTTTAATGTGAAAGTGAGAGAAAAAAATAAGATTGGAAGTTAAACCAAACATAAGAACATGTATTTCTCTGTTGAATCTACATCAATAGTTGTGGCTTTTTAAGAGGAAATACAATATTGCAATTCGATTTAAGAGCTAAAAGAAATATAATTGAGCTAAATGGTTATTTATTATGTAGGCTAGGCCATTTAGTGTATAAAAGGTCAACGGTGACGTTAATACTGTATAGACGTTGTGGATCTAGAAGAAGACATTACGAATGCATATCCAGGGTGTTTATTTAATAATAGTCACGTTTGGGTTTATAGCCTTACGTAAAAAGACAATTATTTAATGACACGATACAGGGTTCAGCAGGACTACTTGCAACAGCATCTAAATCAAGCCTGGACAAAAAAAATAAACCGAAACGAAGCTTCAGACAGACTGGTAAACCATCAGCCCTGGACACGGAGAACTGTGGAAGTATTCAGACCCCTTCCCCTTTTAAACAGAAATACCTCCAGATTCTCTGGTCTGATGAAACCAAGATGGAACTCTTTGGCCTGAAAACCTGGCACCATCCCTACGGTGAAGCATGGTGGTGGCAGCATCTCTACGGTGAAGCATGGTGGTGGCAGCATCTCTACGGTGAAGCATGGTGGTGGCATCATCCCTACGGTGAAGCATGGTGGTGGCAGCATCCCTACGGTGAAGCATGGTGGTGGCAGCATCCCTATAGTGAAGCATGGTGGTGGCACCATCCCTACGGTGAAGCATGGTGGTGGCAGCATCATGCTGTGGGGATGTTTTCAGCGACAGGTACTGGGAGACTAGTCAGGGTTGAGGGAAAGATGAATGGAGCAAAGTACAGAGAGATCCTTGATGAAAACCTGCTCCAGAGCGCCCTGGACCTCAGACTGGGGTGAAGGTTCACCTTCCAACAGGACAACGACCCTAAGCACACAGCCAAGACAACGCAGGAGTGGTTTCGGGACAAGTCTCTGAATGCCCTTGAGTGGCCCAGCCAGAGCCCGGACATGAACCCGATCAAACATCTCTGGAGAGATCTGAAAAAGGCTGTGCAGCAACGCTCCCCATCCAACCTGACAGAGCTTGAGAGGATCTGCAGAGAAGAATGGGAGAAACTCCCCAAATACAGGTGTGCCAAGCTTGTAGCGTCATACCCAAGAAGACACAAGGCTGTAATCACTGACAAAGGTGCTTCAATAGTACTGAGTAAAGGGTCTGAATCCTTATGTAAATATGATATTTCAGTTTTTTGTTGTTGTTTTTTTGCAAAAAATGTCACAAAAAAAATATATATGTTTTTGCTTTGTCATTACAGGGTAGAGTGTAGATTGATGATAAAACAAATTATTTAAATCAATTTTAGAATAAGGCTGTAACGTAACAAAATGTGGGAAAAGTGAGGGGGTTATGTATATCCAGCAGGCCCCACCAGGGTAAGTAATCAATAGTATATCCAGCAGGCCCCAGAGTCCAGAGCAGGGCTGTGATGCAGGGCCCAATAGAGACATATCCAGCAGGCCCCACCAGGGTGCTGTATCCAGCAGGCACCACCAGGGTGCTGTTTCCAGCAGGCACCACCAGGGTGCTGTATGTCCAGCAGGCACCACCAGGGTGCTGTATATCCAGCAGGCACCATCAGGGTGCTGTATATCCAGCAGGCACCACCAGGGTGCTGTATATCCAGCAGGCACCACCAGGGTGCTGTATATCCAGCAGGCACCACCAGGGTGCTGTATATCCAGCAGGCACCACCAGGGTGCTGTATATCCAGCAGGCACCACCAGGGTGCTGTATATCCAGCAGGCACCACCAGGGTGCTGTATTCCAGCAGGCACCACCAGGGTGCTGTATACCCAGCAGGCACCACCAGGGTGCTGTATATCCAGCAGGCACCACCAGGGTGCTGTATATCCAGCAGGCACCATTTTAGGGTGCTGTATACCCAGCAGGCACCACCAGGGTGCTGTATAATCCAGCAGGCACCACCAGGGTGCTGTAATCCAGCAGGCACCACCAGGGTGCTGTATATCCAGCAGGGCTGTAAGTAATAACCAGGGGGCGTCACCAGGCCCCACAAGGGTGCTGTATATCCAGCAGGCCCCACCAGGGTGCTGTATATCAGCAGGCCCCACCAGGGTTCTGTATAACCCCAGGTCAGAGCAGGGTGCTGTATGTCCAGCAGGCCCCACCAGGGTGCTGTATATCCAGCAGGCCCCACCAGGGTGCTGTATAATCCAGCAGCAGGTGTGCTGTATCTCCAGCAGAGGTCACCAGGGTGCTGTATATCCAGCAGCCCCACCAGGGGCTGTATATCCAGCAGGTCAGACCAGGGTGCTGTATATCCAGCAGGTCACCAGCAGGGTGCTGTATATCCAGCAGGCCCCACCAGGGTGCTGTATATCCAGCAGGCCCCACCAGGGTGCTGTATATCCAGCAGGCACCACCAGGGTGCTGTATATCCAGCAGGCACCACCAGGGTGCTGTATATCCAGCAGGCACCACCAGGGTGCTGTATGTCCAGCAGGCCCCACCAGGGTGCTGTATATCCAGCAGGCCCCACCAGGGCTTGTGTGTGTGTGTGTGTGTCCAGTGTGTGTGGCTCTCAAGTAGCAGAGAGAGACAGCGTCAGGACCCTGGTCCAAAGCAGTGTACTGTGTGGAAAGGATTCCATTTGGAACACAACCCATGTGTCGCGTCGAGCTGAAAGGTAATCAAATGATCAACACCATGCGATCATTAGAAGGTCACCATCCTCCTTTCCAGCTATGTTTAATCCTGTTAGGATTTGACTCTTTCGATAGAGAGACTGCTGCTTCTACAGAGCAGGGCCCAGCTCTTATTATGTGGCTGGCAGGCTGGAAAACGTTTGAAGTGAAGGGTGAATCGAACAACCGGAGTCGCCGTGGTCAGAGCAGGGCTGTGTCATCAAATGACATCCTATTCACTACTTAAGTGCATAGGGTGCCATAAGGCTCTGGTCAAAAGATAGAGCACTATGTAGGGAATAGGGTGTAATTTGGGACGAGGTATTGAAGCATATGCTGACAGGGGTCAACAAGTCTGACATGTATGTGAATCACAAAGTTAAAAATGGCTGTTGTCTTCTGGAAAACATCTATCCTGTAATCTGAACTCAATCTTTTCTTTTCAAGACAGAGGTCCTGGTTTTCAAGATAATCAGTATTCAGTCTTGGACATTTTCCACTGGATGGTCGGTTGTAATTTCTCCACGACATCAAAAAACATACACAAAATGGCAGAGTGAAGGGTCAATTAGGGCCCTATAAAATCGATAGAGGGGTTTTGTTGCCTGATTCCTTCCAAATTCCATTTTCTCCATTTTTTGGTTTAATGGCTCTTTGAATCACACTTCTTCTAATAGAAAAACAAGGTCAAGCATTGGAAACACATCAGGAGACCACGAGGTCTTGTCAGGGCATACAAGTACTGGGACAAATATACTTTGTTTTTTTTTTTGAGCAGGGTAGAAGTTACCCTTTAAATGGAAGACAGACCAGCAAAACAACGTTTTGTTATTGATGTTTCTATAGCAGACATCTGATCACAGAGTTTTGCTCAATAAAATGTCCACTGCAGGATTGATGCAAATAACCATGATATCATTCTGCCAGGTGGACATTGTCTGTCACAAAGTAGACAGACAGAGACAGGCAGAGACAGACAGAGACAGACAGAGACAGACAGAGACAGACAGAGAGGTCAGAGCAGGGCAGAGACAGACAGACAGAGACAGGGTCAGAGCAGGGCTGAGAAGACAGAGACAGACAGCAGGGCTGTAAGTAATCAGAGACAGAGGCAGTAAGTAATCAGACAGAGACAGAGTAAGACAGAGACAGGTCAGAGCAGGGCTGTAAGTAATCAATAGAGAGACAGAGGTCAGAGCAGGGCTGTAAGTAATCGAGAGACAGAGGTCAGAGCAGGGCTGTCAGACAGTAATCAATAGAGACAGAGAGACAGTAATCAGGTCAGAGCAGGGCTGTAAGTAATCAATAGAGAGACAGAGGTCAGAGCAGGGCTGTAAGTAATCAATAGAGAGACAGAGGTCAGAGCAGGGCTGTAAGTAAGATAGAGAGACAGAGGTCAGAGCAGGGCTGTAAGTAATCGATAGAGAGACAGAGTCAGAGCAGGGCTGTAAGTAGACAGAATAGAGAGACAGAGGTCAGAGCAGAGACAGAGGTCAGAGCAGGGCTGTAAGTAATCAATAGACAGAGGTCAGAGCAGGGCTGTAAGTAATCGATAGAGAGACAGAGGTCAGAGCAGGGCTGTAAGTAATCGATAGAGAGACAGTAATCATATAGAGAGAGACAGGTCAGAGCAGGGCTGTAAGTAATCAATAGAGAGACAGAGGTCAGAGCAGGGCTGTAAGTAATCATAGAGAGGTCAGAGCAGGGCTGTAAGTAATCAGAGCAGGGCAGGGCTGTAAGTAATCAATAGAGAGGCAGAGGTCAGAGCAGGGCTAATCAATAGAGAGACAGAGGTCAGACAGGGCTGTAAGTAATCGAGGCAGAGCAGACAGACAGGGTCAGAGCAGGGCTGTAAGTAATCGATAGAGACAGACAGAGGGGTTCAGAGCAGGGCTGTAAGTAATCAATAGAGAGACAGAGGTCAGAGCAGGGCTGTAAGTAATCAATAGAGAGACAGAGGTCAGAGCAGGGCTGTAAGTAATCAATAGAGAGACAGAGGTCAGAGCAGGGCTGTAAGTAATCGATAGAGAGACAGGGTCAGAGCAGGGCTGTAAGTAATCAATAGAGAGACAGGGTCAGAGCAGGGCTGTAAGTAATCGATAGAGAGACAGGGTCAGAGCAGGGCTGTAAGTAATCAATAGAGAGACAGAGGTCAGAGCAGGGCTGTAAGTAATCGATAGAGAGACAGGGTCAGAGCAGGGCTGTAAGTAATCAATAGAGAGACAGAGGTCAGAGCAGGGCTGTAAGTAGATCAATAGAGAGAGAGAGCAGGGCTGTAAGTAATCAGAGGTCAGAGCAGGGCTGTAAGTAATCGATAGAGAGACAGAGGTCAGAGCAGGGCTGTAAGTAATCAATAGAGAGACAGGGGTCAGAGCAGGGCTGTAAGTAATCGATAGAGAGACAGAGGTCAGAGCAGGGCTGTAAGTAATCAATAGAGAGACAGAGGTCAGAGCAGGGCTGTAAGTAATCGACAGAGGTCAGAGCAGGGCTGTAAGTAATCGATAGAGAGACAGGGTTCAGAGCAGGGCTGTAAGTAATCAATAGAGAGACAGAGGTCAGAGCAGGGCTGTAAGTAATCGATAGAGGGTCAGAGCAGGGCTGTAAGTAATCGACTAGAGGGTCAGAGCAGGGCTGTAAGTAATCGATAGAGGGAGAGCAGGGGGTAATCGATCAGAGCAGGGCTGTAAGATAGAGAGACATCAGAGCAGGGCTGTAAGTAATCAATAGAGAGACAGGGTTCAGAGAGGGCTGTAAGAGGTCAGAGCAGGGCTGTAAGTAATCAATAGAGACAGACAGGGTCAGAGCAGGGCTGTAAGTAATCAATAGAGAGACAGGGTCAGAGCAGGGCTGTAAGTAATCGATAGAGTCAGACAGGGCTGGTCAGAGCAGGGCTGTAAGTAATCGATAGAGAGGCAGAGGTCAGAGCAGGGCTGTAAGTAATCGATAGGGAGACAGGGTCAGAGCAGGGCTGTAAGTAATCAGAGGTCAGAGAGTAATCAATAGAGGGTCAGAGCAGGGCTGTAAGTAATCAATAGAGAGGGTCAGAGCAGGGCTGTAAGTAATCAATAGAGAGACAGAGGTCAGAGCAGGGCTGTAAGTAATCAATAGAGAGACAGGGGTCAGAGCAGGGCTGTAAGTAATCAATAGACAGAGGTCAGAGCAGGGCTGTAAGTAATCGATAGAGACAGAGGTCAGAGCAGGGCTGTAAGTAATCGATAGAGAGACAGAGGTCAGAGCAGGGCTGTAAGTAATCAATAGAGAGACAGGGTCAGAGCAGGGCTGTAAGTAATCAATCAGGGTTCAGAGCAGGGCTGTAAGTAATCAGAGGTCAGAGCAGGGCTGTAAGTAATCGATAGAGAGACAGGGTCAGAGCAGGGCTGTAAGTAATCGATAGAGAGACAGGGTCAGAGCAGGGCTGTAAGTAATCGATAGAGAGACAGAGGTCAGAGCAGGGCTGTAAGTAATCGATAGAGAGACAGGGTCAGAGCAGGGCTGTAAGTAATCGATAGAGAGACAGAGGTCAGAGCAGGGCTGTAAGTAATCGATAGAGAGACAGGGTCAGAGCAGGGCTGTAAGTAATCGATAGAGAGTCAGGGTCAGAGCAGGGCTGTAAGTAATCGATAGAGAGGCAGAGGTCAGAGCAGGGCTGTAAGTAATCGATAGAGAGACAGAGGTCAGAGCAGGGCTGTAAGTAATCGATAGAGAGAGGCAGAGGTCAGAGCAGGGCTGTAAGTAATCGATAGAGAGACAGGGTCAGAGCAGGGCTGTAAGTAATCGATAGAGATCAGGGCTGAGCAGTCAGAGCAGGGCTGTAGAGAGGCAAGGTCAGAGAGTCAGGGTCAGAGCAGGGCTGTAAGTAATCGATAGAGGGCAGAGGTCAGAGCAGGGCTGTAAGTAATCAATAGAGAGACAGAGGTCAGAGCAGGGCTGTAAGTAATTGATAGAGAGACAGAGGTCAGAGCAGGGGGTCAGAGCAGGGCTGTAGAGACAATCAATAGAGAGCAGGGCTGTAAGTAATCAGAGGGTCAGAGCAGGGCTGTAAGTAATCAATAGAGAGACAGGGTCAGAGCAGGGCTGTAAGTAATCGATAGAGAGACAGAGGTCAGAGCAGGGCTGTAAGTAATCAATAGAGAGACAGGGTCAGAGCAGGGCTGTAATCGATAGAGAGCAAGGTCAGAGCAGGGCAATAGAGAGACAGGGTCAGAGCAGGGCTGTAAGTAATCAATAGAGAGACAGAGGTCAGAGCAGGGCTGTAAGTAATCAATAGAGAGACAGAGGTCAGAGCAGGGCTGTAAGTAATCGATAGAGGGTCAGAGCAGGGCTGTAAGTAATCGGGAGGAGAGGGTCAGAGCAGGGCATCGATAGAGAGACAGAGGTCAGAGCAGGGCTGTAAGTAATTGATAGGGAGACAGCGGTCAGAGCAGGGCTGTAAGTAATCAATAGAGGGAGACAGAGGTAATCAGAGCAGGGCTGTAAGTAATCGACAGAGAGACAGAGGTCAGAGCAGGGCTGTAAGTAATCAATAGAGGGTCAGAGCAGGGCTGTAAGTAATCAATAGAGGGTCAGAGCAGGGCTGTAAGTAATCGATAGGGAGACAGCGGTCAGAGCAGGGCTGTAAGTAATCGATAGAGAGACAGAGGTCAGAGCAGGGCTGTAAGTAATCGATAGAGAGACAGAGGTCAGAGCAGGGCTGTAAGTAATCAATAGAGGGTCAGAGCAGGGCTGTAAGTAATCAATAGAGAGGTCAGAGCAGGGCTGTAAGTAATCGACAGAGAGACAGAGGTCAGAGCAGGGCTGTAAGTAATCAATAGAGAGACAGGGTTCAGAGCAGGGCTGTAAGTAATCAATAGAGAGACAGAGGTCAGAGCAGGGCTGTAAGTAATCAATAGAGAGACAGGGTCAGAGCAGGGCTGTAAGTAATCGATCAGAGAGAGACAGGGTCAGAGCAGGGCTGTAAGTAATCGATAGAGGACAGAGGTCAGAGCAGGGCTGTAAGTAATCGTCAGAGAGACAGAGGTCAGAGCAGGGCTGTAAGTAATCAATAGAGAGACAGGGTCAGAGCAGGGCTGTAAGTAATCAATAGAGAGACAGAGGTCAGAGCAGGGCTGTAAGTAATCAATAGAGAGACAGGGTCAGAGCAGGGCTGTAAGTAATCAATAGAGAGACAGAGGTCAGAGCAGGGCTGTAAGTAATCAATCAGAGAGTAATCAGAGGTCAGAACAGGGCTGTAAGTAATCGATAGAGGCAGCAGTCAGAGCAGGGCTGTAAGTAATCGACAGAGAGACAGGGTTCAGAGCAGGGCTGTAAGTAATCAATAGAGAGGCAGAGGTCAGAGCAGGGCTGTAAGTAATCGACAGAGAGACAGGGTTCAGAGCAGGGCTGTAAGTAATCAATAGAGAGGCAGAGGTCAGAGCAGGGCTCTAAGTAATCGACAGAGAGACAGAGGTCAGAGCAGGGCTCTAAGTAATCAATAGAGAGACAGAGTTCAGAGCAGGGCTGTAAGTAATCAATAGAGAGACAGGGTTCAGAGCAGGGCTGTAAGTAATCAATAGAGAGACAGGGTTCAGAGCAGGGCTGTAAGTAATCAATAGAGAGACAGGGTTCAGAGCAGGGCTGTAAGTAATCGATAGAGAGACAGAGGTCAGAGCAGGGCTGTAAGTAATCGATAGAGAGACAGAGGTCAGAGCAGGGCTGTAAGTAATCGATAGAGAGACAGAGGTCAGAGCAGGGCTGTAAGTAATCAATAGAGAGACAGAGGTCAGAGCAGGGCTGTAAGTAAATCAATAGAGAGGCAGAGGTCAGAGCAGGGCTGTAAGTAATCGATAGAGAGACAGAGGTCAGAGCAGGGTTGAGGTGTTGGCACAACACATTGACCATAGGTCAACAGGTCTGCTAGGAAACATTGCAGTGAAGAGTGACAGCCAGCCTGTCAGAGGTGCTGCTAGGACAGACATATACCAAACGTATGTGGATCACACATTTAGAAGGCCCGTGTTCTAAAACATAGCTGAAACAACAAAGTGATCAAACCCACATCAGGTAACCCTCTAAGCTACATGTTGAGGGTATACGAAACAGGGTCGACTAAATTCAATTGTATCAATAGGAACCTTTTTTCCAAGGAAGTCCTGTTTTTTAAGAGATAAACTGAAGGGCCCGGGGGTTTAGTTAAAACATCCTCCAACGGACTGATGGTACAAATACCACCTGCTTCAACAGTCTCCTTTTCAGCTCATTTAACACCTGATTTACTTAACCCTTTATGCTGCTGGGAATTGGCCTATATGGATAGGGCTACATTGAAATGTTTCCTACTGAAGAAATATGAAATACATAACCATGGTAGCACTTAAAAGGAGAACAGTTTGGAGATTTATGGAGAAAATTATTAGACCAAAAAAAAAAGGTTCAGTTCACCTGACACAAGACTGAATCGAAACATTACACTGTTGATTTTATGTACATTTTACATTTACAGTAGTTTTCGCCTCATTTGTTGATAACGAAAAGTGAAAATACTCTGAAAACATTTAGTAACATGATAAGACTATTAAAAAATAGGTGCAACATAAGACATAAAAATGATAAGGGTTTGAGTGAGCAGACAAGCTGGTGTCTCCAAGTGGCCCCACACCTCTCCAGACTGTGGGTTTGAGTGAGCAGACAAGCTGGTGTCTCCAAGTGGCCCCACACCTCTCCAAACTGTGGGTTTGAGTGAGCAGACAAGCTGGTGTCTCCAAGTGGCCCCACACCTCTCCAAACTGTGGGTTTGAGTGAGCAGACAAGCTGGTGTCTCCAAGTGGCCCCACACCTCTCCAAACTGTGGGTTTGAGTGAGCAGACAAGCTGGTGTCTCCAAGTGGCCCCACACCTCTCCAATCTGTGGGTTTGAGTGAGCAGACAAGCTGGTGTCTCCAAGTGGCCCCACACCTCTCCAAACTGTGGGTTTGAGTGAGCAGACAATCTGGTGTCTCCAAGTGGCCCCATACCTCTCCAATCTGTGGGTTTGAGTGAGCAGACAACCTGGTGTCTCCAAGTGACCCCACACCTCTACAATCTGTGGGTTTGAGTGAGCAGACAACCTGGTGTCTCCAAGTGACCCCACACCTCTACAAACTGTGGGTTTGAGTGAGCAGACAAGCTGGTGTCTCCAAGTGGCCCCACACCTTTCCAATCTGTGGGTTTGAGTGAGCAGACAAGCTGGTGTCTCCAAGTGGCCCCACACCTCTCCAAACTGTGGGTTTGAGTGAGCAGACAATCTGGTGTCTCCAAGTGGCCCCATACCTCTCCAAACTGTGGGTTTGAGTGAGCAGACAATCTGGTGTCTCCAAGTGACCCTACACCTCTCCAAACTGTGGGTTTGAGTGAGCAGACAATCTGGTGTCTCCAAGTGGCCCCATACCTCTCCAAACTGTGGGTTTGAGTGAGCAGACTAGCTGGTGTCTCCAAGTGGCCCCACACCTCTCCAAACTGTGGGTTTTCAGTCAGAGGACTAACTGATGTCTCCAAGTGGCCCCACACCTCTCCAGACTGTTGGTTTCAGTGAGAGGACTAACTGGTGTCTCCAAGTGGCCCCCACCACACCTCTCCAAACTGTGGGTTTCAGTGAGAGGACTAACTGGTGTCTCCAAGTGGCCCCACACCTCTCCAGACTGTGGGTTTCAGTGAGAGGACTAACTGATTTCTCCAAGTGGCCCCACACCTCTCCAAACTGTGGGTTTCAGTGAGAGGACTAACTGATGTCTACAAGTGGCCCCACACCTCTCCAAACTGTGGGTTTCAGTGAGAGGACTAACTGATGTCTACAAGTGGCCCCACACCTCTCCAAACTGTGGGTTTCAGTGAGAGGACTAACTGATGTCTACAAGTGGCCCCACACCTCTCCAAACTGTGGGTTTCAGTGAGAGGACTAACTGATGTCTACAAGTGGCCCCACACCTCTCCAAACTGTGGGTTTCAGTGAGAGGACTAACTGATGTCTACAAGTGGCCCCACACCTCTCCAGACTGTGGGTTTCAGTGAGAGGACTAACTGGTGTCTCCAAGTGGCCCCACACCTCTCCAAACTGTGGGTTTCAGTGAGAGGACTAACTGGTGTCTCCAAGTGGCCCCACACCTCTCCAAACTGTGGGTTTCAGTGAGAGGACTAACTGGTGTCTCCAAGTGGCCCCACACCTCTCCAGACTGTGGGTTTCAGTGAGAGGACTAACTGGTGTCTCCAAGTGGCCCCACACCTCTCCAAACTGTGGGTTTCAGTGAGAGGACTAACTGGTGTCTCCAAGTGGCCCCACACCTCTCCAGACTGTGGGTTTCAGTGAGAGGACTAACTGGTGTCTCCAAGTGGCCCCACACCTCTCCAGACTGTGGGTTTCAGTGAGAGGACTAACTGGTGTCTCCAAGTGACCCCACACCTCTCCAGACTGGGGGTTAGTGAGAGGACTAACTGGTGTCTCCAAGTGGCCCCCACACCTCTCCAGACTGTGGGTTTCAGTGAGAGGACTAACTGGTGTCTCCAAGTGGCCCCACACCTCTCCAGACTGTCGGTTTCAGTGAGAGGACTAACTGGTGTCTCCAAGTGGCCCCACACCTCTCCAGACTGTGGGTTTCAGTGAGAGGACTAACTGGTGTCTCCAAGTGACCCCACACCTCTCCAAACTGTGGGTTTCAGTGAGAGGACTAACTGGTGTCTCCAAGTGGCCCCATACCTCTCCAAACTGTGGGTTTCAGTGAGAGGACTAACTGGTGTCTCCAAGTGGCCCCACACCTCTCCAGACTGTGGGTTTGAGTGAGCAGACAATCTGGTGTCTCCAAGTGACCCCACACCTCTCCAAACTGTGGGTTTGAGTGAGCAGACAATCTGGTGTCTCCAAGTGGCCCCACACCTCTCCAATCTGTGGGTTTGAGTGAGCAGACAACCTGGTGTCTCCAAGTGACCCCACACCTCTACAATCTGTGGGTTTGAGTGAGCAGACAACCTGGTGTCTCCAAGTGACCCCACACCTCTACAAGTGAGCAGACAACCCAAGTGACCCCACACCTCTACAAACTGTGGGTTTGAGTGAGCAGACAAGCTGGTGTCTCCAAGTGGCCCCACACCTTTCCAATCTGTGGGTTTGAGTGAGCAGACAAGCTGGTGTCTCCAAGTGGCCCCACACCTCTCCAAACTGTGGGTTTGAGTGAGCAGACAATCTGGTGTCTCCAAGTGGCCCCATACCTCTCCAAACTGTGGGTTTGAGTGAGCAGACAATCTGGTGTCTCCAAGTGACCCTACACCTCTCCAAACTGTGGGTTTGAGTGAGCAGACAATCTGGTGTCTCCAAGTGGCCCCATACCTCTCCAAACTGTGGGTTTGAGTGAGCAGACTAGCTGATGTCTACAAGTGGCCCCACACCTCTCCAAACTGTGGGTTTCAGTGAGAGGACTAACTGATGTCTACAAGTGGCCCCACACCTCTCCAAACTGTGGGTTTCAGTGAGAGGACTAACTGATGTCTACAAGTGGCCCCACACCTCTCCAAACTGTGGGTTTCAGTGAGAGGACTAACTGATGTCTACAAGTGGCCCCACACCTCTCCAAACTGTGGGTTTCAGTGAGAGGACTAACTGATGTCTACAAGTGGCCCCACACCTCTCCAGACTGTGGGTTTCAGTGAGAGGACTAACTGGTGTCTCCAAGTGGCCCCACACCTCTCCAAACTGTGGGTTTCAGTGAGAGGACTAACTGGTGTCTCCAAGTGGCCCCACACCTCTCCAAACTGTGGGTTTCAGTGAGAGGACTAACTGGTGTCTCCAAGTGGCCCCACACCTCTCCAGACTGTGGGTTTCAGTGAGAGGACTAACTGGTGTCTCCAAGTGGCCCCACACCTCTCCAAACTGTGGGTTTCAGTGAGAGGACTAACTGGTGTCTCCAAGTGGCCCCACACCTCTCCAGACTGTGGGTTTCAGTGAGAGGACTAACTGGTGTCTCCAAGTGGCCCCACACCTCTCCAGACTGTGGGTTTCAGTGAGAGGACTAACTGGTGTCTCCAAGTGGCCCCACACCTCTCCAGACTGTGGGTTTCAGTGAGTCTAACTGGTGTCTCCAAGTGGCCCCACACCTCTCCAGACTGTGGGTTTCAGTGAGAGGACTAACTGGTGTCTCCAAGTGGCCCCACACCTCTCCAAACTGTGGGTTTCAGTGAGAGGACTAACTGGTGTCTCCAAGTGGCCCCACACCTCTCCAAACTGTGGGTTTCAGTGAGAGGACCAACTGGTGTCTCCAAGTTGCCCCACACCTCTCCAGACTGTGGGTTTCAGTGAGAGGACTAACTGGTGTCTCCAAGTGGCCCCACACCTCTCCAGACTGTGGGTTTCAGTGAGAGGACTAACTGGTGTCTCCAAGTGACCCCACACCTCTCCAGACTGTGGGTTTGAGTGAGAGGACTAACTGGTGTCTCCAAGTGGCCTCACACCTCTCCAGACTGTGGGTTTCAGTGAGAGGA
Organism: Oncorhynchus masou masou; assembly: GCF_036934945.1. Lineage (NCBI taxonomy): Eukaryota > Metazoa > Chordata > Actinopteri > Salmoniformes > Salmonidae > Oncorhynchus > Oncorhynchus masou. Next base: position 99,759,497 of record NC_088242.1, read on the forward strand.
CTAACTGATGTCTCCAAGTGGCCCCACACCTCTCCAAACTGTGGGTTTCAGTGAGAGGACTAACTGGTGTCTCCAAGTGGCCCCACACCTCTCCAAACTGTGGGTTTCAGTGAGAGGACTAACTGGTGTCTCCAAGTGGCCCCACACCTCTCCAGACTGTGGGTTTCAGTGAGAGGACTAACTGGTGTCTCCAAGTGGCCCCATACCTCTCCAAACTGTGGGTTTCAGTGAGAGGACTAACTGGTGTCTCCAAGTGGCCCCACACCTCTCCAAACTGGGCACAGTTACTAGGTCATTTCAATGTACTTTTATGACTCAAAGAAGAGTCATGCTAAATAATATCTTACTGCGTTAGACTTTCACAAGGCTATTCAGAGAAACAGATTGTACTTTGAGGACTGCGTAGAACGGAGTCATACGAGCTTTCAGGTGCGTGACCCCCGGCGAATCATCTTCACAATAAACAAACACAGGCTCCTTCTGTTCAGAACAACCCAGGGGATGACACCATGTCATCTTGTAACTGTACATCTAACATAGTGATCAGAAACGTTGACCGTGTGTGTGACTTGATCCGGAAATGTAAAGTGCCCATTTGGCTTGCTTGTATGACAGAGGTGTTTATTACAATCCTCAGCGTCTGAGCTTCCTAAGTCCTGTTAATGTACAGCATCTCCACTTACTCAGACAACTCAACATTTGCAATTCGTTTTCCCAATTTGCAGGAGGGATGGAGGAAACCTTTTGGTCGCATACGGTGCAGAGCGTCGGTCAGTCAAAAAACGGCGTACAGCGATGTGAAGCACAGAGCCCGAGCTCTGACGTCATGTTACCGTACAGCGATGTGAAGCACAGAGCCCGAGCTCTGATGTCATGTTACCGTACAGCGATGTGAAGCACAGAGCCCGAGCTCTGACGTCATGTTACCGTACAGCGATGTGAAGCACAGAGCCAGAGCTCTGACGTCATGTTACCGTACAGCGACGTGAAGCACAGAGCCCGAGCTCTGACGTCATGTTACCGTACAGCGACGTGAAGCACAGAGCCCGAGCTCTGACGTCATGTTACCGTACAGCGACGTGAAGCACAGAGCCCGAGCTCTGACGTCATGTTACCGTACAGCGACGTGAAGCACAGAGCCCGAGCTCTGACGTCATGTTACCGTACAGCGACGTGAAGCACAGAGCCCGAGCTCTGACGTCATGTTACCGTACAGCGACGTGAAGCACAGAGCCCGAGCTCTGACGTCATGTTACCGTACAGCGACGTGAAGCACAGAGCCCGAGCTCTGACGTCATGTTACCGTACAGCGCGTGAAGCACAGAGCCCGAGCTCTGACGTCATGTTACCGTACAGCGACGTGAAGCACAGAGCCCGAGCTCTGACGTCATGTTACCGTACAGCGACGTGAAGCACAGAGCCCGAGCTCTGACGTCATGTTACCGTACAGCGACGTGAAGCACAGAGCCCGAGCTCTGACGTCATGTTACCATACAGCGGCGTGAAGCACAGAGCCAGAGCTCTGACGTCATGTTACCGTACAGCGACGTGAAGCACAGAGCCCGAGCTCTGACGCGTCATGTTACCGTACAGCGCGTGAAGCACAGAGCCCGAGCTCTGACGTCATCTTACCGTACAGCGACGTGAAGCACAGAGCCCGAGCTCTGACGTCATGTTACCGTACAGCGACGTGAAGCACAGAGCCCGAGCTCTGATGTCATGTTACCGTACAGCGCGTGAAGCACAGAGCCCGAGCTCTGACGTCATGTTACCGTACAGCGACGTGAAGCACAGAGCCCGGGCTCTGACGTCATGTTACCGTACAGCGACGTGAAGCACAGAGCCCGGGCTCTGACGTCATGTTACCGTACAGCGACGTGAAGCACAGAGCCCGAGCTCTGACGTCATGTTACCGTACAGCGATGTGAAGCACAGAGCCCGAGCTCTGATGTCATGTTACCGTACAGCGATGTGAAGCACAGAGCCCGAGCTCTGACGTCATGTTACCGTACAGCGACGTGAAGCACAGAGCCCGAGCTCTGACGTCATGTTACCGTACAGCGATGTGAAGCACAGAGCCCGGGCTCTGACGTCATGTTACCGTACAGCGACGTGAAGCACAGAGCCCGGGCTCTGACGTCATGTTACCGTACAGCGACGTGAAGCACAGAGCCCGAGCTCTGACGTCATGTTACCGTACAGCGACGTGAAGCACAGAGCCCGAGCTCTGACGTCATGTTACCGTACAGCGACGTGAAGCACAGAGCCCGAGCTCTGACGTCATGTTACCGTACAGCGATGTGAAGCACAGAGCCCGAGCTCTGACGTCATGTTACCGTACAGCGATGTGAAGCACAGAGCCCGAGCTCTGACGTCATGTATATCATGTTACTGTACAACCACTGTGTTCCAGGTGAGGTGTTTATCAGTGCCCCAAATCCGCCATTTTCAATCTGTATACAGGTACAAGTGTAAAGGGTGAACAAAAGGAACATCTCAATAGGTGGTCGAGGTACAGTATGTCATGACATCACCAGTGGGCCTTTCCTCTGTTGCTCTCTATGGTTCCTCAAGCAAAGGGGGGGGGGGTCGATGACATCACAGGGTCCCATCAGATCAACTCCATGAATGGTTGCAGTTGTGTCAACAACAAACATACAAAAAATATTTTGTAGCCTTTAGTGTGTATACACATTACTGTATTTGTACTTGGGATATCACTTTTCAACAGGTGACATCAATGAATGATTGAGGAAGTCAAGAGTTTGTCATGCTTTTCCTCTCTCGTGTGAAGCCATCACATGAATCACATCCAAAGGACTCATGCCCCTTGTACCCTTCAGTATCCATCCACAGTGAATAGGTTGTGTGGGTGGGCTGCCATTGCCAAAGTAACAGATTCTAGTTCCGCGGTTCCACGCCATAGAAATACAATGAATAGAACGCGCCTAGTTCCGCGGTTCCCACGCCATAGAAATACAATGAATAGAATGCGCCTAGTTCCGCGGTTCCCACGCCATAGAAATACAATGAATAGAACGCGCCTAGTTCCGCGGTTCCCACGCCATAGAAATACAATGAATAGAACGCTTCTAGTTCCTCGGTTCCACTCCATAGAAGCCCCTCTAATGCATTTGGTCATATGAGCACCACGCAGAGATAACACCTCTCTGAGATGAGACGTTGACGCTGACGTTGAATGTGTATTGGTACTGAGGTATTCTATGTAATGAAGTCAACATCCTCCTAGAGCTGCTACAGACACAGCAGACAACAGTCATAGCATGCATCCCAAATTGCATCGCATTCCCTATATAGTGCACTACATTCGTTTACACCCAGGGCTCTGATTACTCGCCTCATTGCCACCACAGTAAACTACCAGCCCTGTTATAATGTACTGTAACACAGTAAACTACCAGCCCTGTTATAATGTACTGTAACACAGTAAACTACCAGCCCTGTTATAATGTACTGTAACACAGTAAACTACCAGCCCTGTTATAATGTACTGGAACACAGTAAACTACCAGCCCTGTTATAATGTACTGGAACACAGTAAACTACCAGCCCTGTTATAATGTACTGGAACACAGTAAACTACCAGCCCTGTTATAATGTACTATAACACAGTAAACTACCAGCCCTGTTATAATGTACTGGAACACAGTAAACTACCAGCCCTGTTATAATGTACTGCAACACAGTAAACTACCAGCCCTGTTATAATGTACTGCAACACAGTAAACTACCAGCCCTGTTATAATGTACTGCAACACAGTAAACTACCAGCCCTGTTATAATGTACTGTAACACAGTAAACTACCAGCCCTGTTATAATGTACTGTAACACAGTAAACTACCAGCCCTGTTATAATGTACTGTAACACAGTAAACTACCAGCCCTGTTATAATGTACTGTAACACAGTAAACTACCAGCCCTGTTATAATGTACTGGAACACAGTAAACTACCAGCCCTGTTATAATGTACTGTAACACAGTAAACTACCAGCCCTGTTATAATGTACTGTAACACAGTAAACTACCAGCCCTGTTATAATGTACTGGAACACAGTAAACTACCAGCCCTGTTATAATGTACTGCAACACAGTAAACTACCAGCCCTGTTATAATGTACTGCAACACAGTAAACTACCAGCCCTGTTATAATGTACTGTAACACAGTAAACTACCAGCCCTGTTATAATGTACTGTAACACAGTAAACTACCAGCCCTGTTATAATGTACTGTAACACAGTAAACTACCAGCCCTGTTATAATGTACTGGAACACAGTAAACTACCAGCCCTGTTATAATGTACTGGAACACAGTAAACTACCAGCCCTGTTATAATGTACTGGAACACAGTAAACTACCAGCCCTGTTATAATGTACTGTAACACAGTAAACTACCAGCCCTGTTATAATGTACTGGAACACAGTAAACTACCAGCCCTGTTATAATGTACTGGAACACAGTAAACTACCAGCCCTGTTATAATGTACTGGAACACAGTAAACTACCAGCCCTGTTATAATGTACTGGAACACAGTAAACTACCAGCCCTGTTATAATGTACTGTAACACAGTAAACTACCAGCCCTGTTATAATGTACTGTAACACAGTAAACTACCAGCCCTGTTATAATGTACTGTAACACAGTAAACTACCAGCCCTGTTATAATGTACTGTAACACAGTAAACTACCAGCCCTGTTATAATGTACTGTAACACAGTAAACTACCAGCCCTGTTATAATGTACTGGAACACAGTAAACTACCAGCCCTGTTATAATGTACTGTAACACAGTAAACTACCAGCCCTGTTATAATGTACTGTAACACAGTAAACTACCAGCCCTGTTATAATGTACTGGAACACAGTAAACTACCAGCCCTGTTATAATGTACTGTAACACAGTAAACTACCAGCCCTGTTATAATGTACTGGAACACAGTAAACTACCAAAAGCTCAGAGAATGATACTTACAGAATTCTGATTTTATTCTCCTTAGAATATAGACAGCAACCCTCAGTTCATTCAGTCAATGGCAGTTAACTTGGCGAAGAATCTCTCTCAGTTTATGCTGCTCAAATGACTCATATCCCCTCTTCTCCTTTCACCCTCTCCCCTACAGACATGAGCCACGAGTAGCCAAACATCCCCTCTCCTCTCCCCTAGTTCTCAGACGAGTAGCTAAACATTTCCAAATATGGAGAAAATAAATGATAGAAAGATTTGAGTGCAAAAATCAAGTCCACAATTCTGCTTTTAGTCCCAGAATGCAACATATTTCAGGACTAGGTCAGAGGGGCCAAATATGTGGTTCAACCTGTTCACCGGGAATAACAATGACGTTTACACAAGTCTTTATGAAGTAGTTGGTTAGTCCTGACCTAAGAAGGGTAATCAGGAGAGCTCAGTGCTCAGTGCTGCCATGTGCTCCAGTCAATTAACTCACACACACACACAGAAACACAATGCAGAACTAATCATGTCTAGTCTACATGGACAAGCCAGTAGTCTGCCTCTACACTACAGGGACAAGCCAGTAGTCTGACTCTACACTACAGGGACAAGCCAGTAGTCTGACTCTACACTACAGGGACAAGCCAGTAGTCTGATTCTACACTACAGGGACAAGCCAGTAGTCTGCCTCTACACTACAGGGACAAGCCAGTAGTCTGCCTCTACACTACAGGGACAAGCCAGTAGTCTGCCTCTACACTACAGGGACAAGCCAGTAGTCTGCCTCTACACTACAGGGACAAGCCAGTAGTCTGCCTCTACACTACAGGGACAAGCCAGTAGTCTGCCTCTACACTACAGGGACAAGCCAGTAGTCTGACTCTACACTACAGGGACAAGCCAGTAGTCTGCCTCTACACTACAGGGACAAGCCAGTAGTCTGTACAGGGACAAGCCAGTAGTCTGACTCTACACTACAGGGACAAGCCAGTAGTCTGACTCTACACTACAGGGACAAGCCAGTAGTCTGACTCTACACTACAGGGACAAGCCAGTAGTCTGACTCTACACTACAGGGACAAGCCAGTAGTCTGACTCTACACTACAGGGACAAGCCAGTAGTCTGACTCTACACTACAGGGACAAGCCAGTAGTCTGACTCTACACTACAGGGACAAGCCAGTAGTCTGACTCTACACTACAGGGACAAGCCAGTAGTCTGATTCTACACTACAGGGACAAGCCAGTAGTCTGACTCTACACTACTGGGACAAGCCAGTAGTCTGCCTCTACACTACAGGGACAAGCCAGTAGTCTGCCTCTACACTACAGGGACAAGCCAGTAGTCTGCCTCTACACTACATGGACAAGCCAGTAGTCTGACTCTACACTACAGGGACAAGCCAGTAGTCTGACTCTACACTACATGGACAAGCCAGTAGCCTGACTCTACACTACATGGACAAGCCAGTAGCCTGATTCTACACTACATGGACAAGCCAGTAGTCTGCCTCTACACTACATGGACAAGCCAGTAGTCTGATTCTACACTACATGGACAAGCCAGTAGTCTGCCTCTACACTACAGGGACAAGCCAGTAGTCTGATTCTACACTACATGGACAAGCCAGTAGTCTGCCTCTACACTACAGGGACAAGCCAGTAGTCTGCCTCTACACTACAGGGACAAGCCAGTAGTCTGCCTCTACACTACATGGACAAGCCAGTAGCCTGACTCTACACTACAGGGACAAGCCAGTAGTCTGCCTCTACACTACAGGGACAAGCCAGTAGTCTGCCTCTACACTACAGGGACAAGCCAGTAGTCTGCCTCTACACTACAGGGACAAGCCAGTAGTCTGCCTCTACACTACATGGACAAGCCAGTAGTCTGACTCTACACTACATGGACAAGCCAGTAGCCTGATTCTACACTACAGGGACAAGCCAGTAGCCTGATTCTACACTACAGGGACAAGCCAAATATGGAAGCTGGCTACTCACTCATCAATCAAGACAGGAACACGAGAGTTTTCTCCTATATGCATTTAACAGCAGCGCACTCCCTCTCATCAACGAATAATGTAACTATAGATACTACTACAGTTAGTTACATTAGAAGATCAGCTACGGGTACTGGGGTTAACCTATACAAAGGGATTCTTTCCCTTAGAACCAAACAGAAGAGGCTCGTAGCTTTATAGACACAAATTATACAGTTATTATAGGACATTCCATTATCCTTCACTCCTGTTACTTATGAGACGGCAAAGGAATCACCATCTGAATCATATTACAACAGACTAAAGAATCACCATCTGAATCATCTATTACAACAGACTAAGGAATCACCATCTGAATCATCTATTACAATAGACTAAAGAATCACCATCTGAATCATCTATTACAATAGACTAAAGAATCACCATCTGAATCATTTACTACAATAGACTAAAGAATCACCATCTGAATCATTTATTACAACAGACTAAAGAATCACCATCTGAATCATATTACAACAGACTAAAGAATCACCATCTGAATCATCTATTACAATAGACTAAGGAATCACCATCTGAATCATTTTACAACAGACTAAAGAATCACCATCTGAATTATATTACAACAGACTAAAGAATCACCATCTGAATCATATTACAACAGACTAAAGAATCACCATCTGAATCATTTATTACAATAGACTAAGGAATCACCATCTGAATCATATTACAACAGACTAAGGAATCAACATCTGAATCATATTACAACAGACTAAAGAATCACCATCTGAATCATTTATTACAATAGACTAAGGAATCACCATCTGAATCATTTTACAACAGACTAAAGAATCACCATCTGAATTATATTACAACAGACTAAAGAATCACCATCTGAATCATATTACAACAGACTAAAGAATCACCATCTGAATCATTTATTACAATAGACTAAGGAATCACCATCTGAATCATATTACAACAGACTAAGGAATCACCATCTGAATCATATTACAACAGACTAAAGAATCACCATCTGAATCATTTATTACAATAGACTAAGGAATCACCATCTGAATCATTTTACAACAGACTAAGGAATCACCATCTGAATCATTTACTACAACAGACAAAGGAATCACCATCTGAATCATCTATTACAACAGACTAAGGAATCACCATCTGAATCATATTACAACAGACTAAAGAATCACTATCTGAATCATATTATAACAGACTAAGGAATCACCATCTGAATCACTTATTACAATAGACTAAAGAATCACCATCTGAATCATATTACAACAGACTAAAGAATCACCATCTGAATCATTTATTACAATAGACTAAAGAATCACCATCTGAATCATTTACTACAATAGACTAAGGAATCACCATCTGAATCATATTACAACAGACTAAAGAATCACTATCTGAATCATATTATAACAGACTAAGGAATCACCATCTGAATCACTTATTACAATAGACTAAAGAATCACCATCTGAATCATATTACAACAGACTAAAGAATCACCATCTGAATCATTTATTACAATAGACTAAAGAATCACCATCTGAATCATTTACTACAATAGACTAAGGAATCACCATCTGAATCATTTATTACAACAGACTAAAGAATCACCATCTGAATCATCTATTACAATAGACTAAAGAATCACCATCTGAATCATCTATTAAAATAGACTAAAGAATCATTAAATAATCATTTATTACAATAGACTAAAGAATCACCATCTGAATCATATATTACAACAGACTAAGGAATCACCATCTGAATCATATTACAATAGACTAAAGAATCACCATCTGAATCATTTATTACAACAGACTAAAGAATCACCATCTGAATCATATTACAATAGACTAAAGAATCACCATCTGAATCATCTATTACAACAGACTAAAGAATCACCATCTGAATCATTTATCACCATCTGAATCATTTATTACAATAGACTAAAGAATCACCATCTGAATCATTTATTACAACAGACTAAGGAATCACCATCTGAATCATATTACAACAGACTAAAGAATCACCATCTGAATCATCTATTACAATAGACTAAGGAATCACCATCTGAATCATTTATTACAACAGACTAAGGAATCACCATCTGAATCATTTATTACAATAGACTAAGGAATCACTGAATCATCTGAATCATTGAATATTATCACCATCTGAATCATTTATTACAACAGACTAAGGAATCACCATCTGAATCATTTATTACAACAGTCTAAAGAATCACCATCTGAATCATCTATTACAATAGACTAAAGAATCACCATCTGAATCATCTATTACAATAGACTAAAGAATCATTAAAGAATCATTTATTACAATAGACTAAAGAATCACCATCTGAATCATTTTTTTACAATAGACTAAAGAATCACCATCTGAATCATATTACAACAGACTAAAGAATCACCATCTGAATCATTTATTACAACAGACTAAGGAATCACCATCTGAATCATTTTTTTACAATAGACTAAAGAATCACCATCTGAATCATATTACAACAGACTAAAGAATCACCATCTGAATCATTTATTACAACAGACTAAGGAATCACCATCTGAATCATATTACAACAGACTAAAGAATCACCATCTGAATCATTTATCACCATCTGAATCATTTATTACAATAGACTAAAGAATCACCATCTGAATCATTTATTACAACAGACTAAGGAATCACCATCTGAATCATATTACAACAGACTAAAGAATCACCATCTGAATCATCTATTACAATAGACTAGAATCACCATCTGAATCATTTATTACAACAGTCTAAAGAATCACCATCTGAATCATCTATTACAATAGACTAAAGAATCACCATCTGAATCATCTATTACAATAGACTAAAGAATCATTAAAGAATCATTTATTACAATAGACTAAAGAATCACCATCTGAATCATTTTTTTACAATAGACTAAAGAATCACCATCTGAATCATATTACAACAGACTAAAGAATCACCATCTGAATCATATTACAACAGACTAAAGAATCACCATCTGAATCATTTATTACAACAGACTAAGGAATCACCATCTGAATCATCTATTACAACAGACTAAAGAATCACCTTCTGAATCATTTATTACAACAGACTAAAGAATCACCATCTGAATCATCTATTACAATAGACTAAAGAATCATTAAATAATCATTTATTACAATAGACTAAAGAATCACCATCTGAATCATTTATTACAACAGACTAAGGAATCACCATCTGAATCATATTACAACAGACTAAGGAATCACCATCTGAATCATATTACAACAGACTAAAGAATCACCAGCTGAATCATTTATTACAACAGACTAAGGAATCACCATCTGAATCATATTACAACAGACTAAAGAATCACCATCTGAACAGACAACGGAATTAACTGAATCATCTATATATTGATATGTTATTGGAACAGTGGGTTAACTGGTTTAAACAAAGGTTTAGGTCTAAGGAAAAATGAACCCTAGGTCCTTTCCCTAAACAGTGGGCCTAGGGGTGGGTTAACTGGTCTAACCCACTGAAACAGTCAGACAGATTCATCTCCTGGTAATTAACAGACAGGAAGGGAAACAACAGCCGAACTGCAGTATCACTCTTTTTTTATTTTACCTTTATTTAACCAGGCAAGTCAGTTAAGAACACATTCTTATTTTCAATGACGGCCTGGGAACAGTGGGTTAACTGGTCTAGGAACAGTGGGTTAACTGGCCTAGGAACAGTGGGTTAACTGACCTAGGAACAGTAGGTTAACTGACCTAGGAACAGTAGGTTAACTGGCCTAGGAACAGTGGGTTAACTGGTCTAGGAACAGTGGGTTAACTGGTCTAGGAACAGGGGAACAGTGGGTTAACTGGCCTAGGAACAGTGGTTTAACTGGTCTAGGAACAGTGGGTTAACTGGCCTAGGAACAGTGGTTTAACTGGTCTAGGAACAGTGGTTTAACTGGTCTAGGAACAGTGGGTTAACTGGTCTAGGAACAGTGAGTTAACAGTGAGTTAGGAACAGTGGGTTAACTGACCTATGAACAGTGAGTTAACTGGCCTAGGAACAGTGGGTTAACTGGCCTAGGAACAGTGGGTTAACTGGCCTAGGAACAGTGGGTTAACTGGCCTAGGAACAGTGGGTTAACTGGTCTAGGAACAGTGGGTTAACTGGTCTAGGAACAGTGGGTTAACTGCCTGTTCAGGGGCAGAACGACAGATTTGTACAGCTCGGGGATTCGAACTTGCAACCTTTCGGTTACTAGTCCAACGCTCTAACCACTTGGCTACCCTGCCGCCCCAGTATGACCTGCACAGACACATGTACTGACCCAAACACAATAGTCCCACAATAACCAGCTACTTACTGTACATGACAATTGGGAGCAACATCAACATTGACATGGATGGAACAGCAAGTTAAAGGTATGACCAGGCCTACCTCTTCTTCTCTTGATGTACGGGCCTCACCGCTGACAGTTCTTTGGTATTTTCCTTGTCGCTGCCTCGTTCTCCTGAATGACACCTTCCTTCACGTCTGGAAAACAAAGAGCAGGGAGTGAGAACATGTATCACCGTGTGAACCAGGGACCCTCTGCACACATCGACAACAGCCACCCTGGAAGCATCGTTACCCATCACTCCACAAAAGCCTTGGCCCTTGCAGAGCAAGGGGAACAACTACTTCAAGGCCTCAGAGCAAGTGATGTCACCCGATTGAAACGCTATTAGCGCGCACCACCGCTAACTAGCTAGCCATTTCACATCGGTTACACCTGGACAGGCAGAGAGACCATGTATCACCATGTATCACTGTGTGAGCTGAGCCTGGACAGGCAGAGAGTGGTTAGAGCGTTGGACTAGTAACCGGAAGGTTGAAAGATCGAAATCCCAAGCTGACAAGGATAAAAATCTGTATTTCTGCCCCGGAACAAGGCATTTAACCCACTGTTCCTAGGCCGTCATTGAAAATAAGAATTTGTTGGTAACTGACTTGCCTAGTTAAATAAAGGTTAAAGAAAGAAAGATCACAGTGTGAGCTGGGCCTGGAAACTACACCAGTCAGTGATACTTTGGACTGCAACATTCTAAGTCATTCTGCAGGGCTCTCCAGAGGGTAGTGAGGTCTGCACAACGCATCACCGGGGGCAAACTACCTGCCCTCCAGGACACCTACACCACCCGATGTCACAGGAAGACCAAAAAGATCATCAAGGACAACAACCACCGAGCCACTGTCTGTTCACCCCGCTATCATCCAGAAGGCGAGGACAGTACAGGTGCATCAAAGCTGGGACCGAGAGACTGAAAAACAGCTTCTATCTCAAGGCCATCAGACTGTCAAACAGCAACCACTAACATTGAGTGAGTCACCACTAGCCGGCCTCCACTAGCCGGCCTCTACCCTGCCCTGAACCTTAGTCACTGTCAGGGTACCACCCTGTTACTCAACCCTGCACCTTAGAGACTGCACCACCCGGTTACTCAACCCTGCACCGTAGAGACTGCACCACCCGGTTACTCAACCCTGCACCTTAGAGACTGCACCACCCGGTTACACAACCCTGCACCGTAGAGACTGCACCACCCGGTTACTCAACCCTGCACCTTAGAGACTGCACCACCCGGTTACTCAACCCTGCACCTTAGAGACTGCACCACCCGGTTACTCAACCCTGCACCTTAGAGACTGCTGCCCTATGTACATAGACATGGAATCACTGGTCACTTCCCGTGGAAAAATTCCAGAAATTTACCGGAAAGTTCCCGACCCTTCGCAACCCTAGATGCATTCACACACAGTGCATTCGGAAGGTATTCAGACCCCTTGACATTTTCAACATTGTCACATTACAACCTTATTCTAAAATTGTATTTACAAAATCCCTCAAAATCTACACACAGTACCCCATAATGAAAAAAGTGAAAACAGGTTTTTAGAAATGTTTGCAAATGTATTAATAAAAAATAAATACCTTATTTACATAAGTATTCAGACCCTTTGCTATGAGACTCGAAATTGAGCTCAGGTGTATCCTGTTTCTAGTGATCATCCTTGAGCGGTTTCTACAACTTGATTGGTATTTCTACAACATGTTGGTATTACAGACTCAGTCAGGGCCAAGTTAAAAATGTTAGTGAAGAAAGACACTTGCCAGTTGGTCAGCGTGTGCTCGGAGGAAACGTCCTGGTAATCCGTCTGGCCCTGCAGCCTTGTGAATGTTGACCTTTTTAAAGGTCTTACTCACATCGGCTACGGGAAGCATGATCCCACAGTCGTCCAGAACAGCTGGTGCTCTCATGCATGCTTCAGTGTTGCTTGCTTCAAAGTGCACATAGAAGTAATGTAGCTTGTCTGGTTGGCTTTTGTCACTGGGAAGCTCGTGGCTGTGCTTCTCTTTATTGTCCGCAATAGTTTGCAAGCCCTGCCACTTCCAACGAGCATCAGGATCGGCGTAGTAGGATTCAATTCAAGTCCTGTATTAACGCTTTGTCTGTTTGATGGTTCATCAGAGGGCATAGCGGGATTTCTTATAAACGTTCTGGCTAGAGTCCCACTACTCTACCCTTTGGCTCAGTGCAGATGTTGCCTGTAATCCGTGGCTTCTGATTGGGGTATGTGCGTACGGTTACTGTGGCGACGACATCGTCGGTGCACTTATTGATGTCGCCGGTGACTGATGTGGTGTACTCCTCAATGCCATCGGAAGAATCCCGTAGCCTATTCCAGTCTGTGCTAGAAAGACAATCCTGTAGGCTTAGCATCTGCGTCATCTGACCATTTCCATATTAAGCGGGTCACTGGTACTTCCTACTTTAGTTTTTGTTTGTAAGCAGGAATAAGGAGGATAGATTTATGGTCAGATTTGATAGATGGAGGGCGAGGAAGAACTTTGTACGCTTCTCTGTGTGTGGAGTAAAGTTTTTTTTTCCCTCTTGTTGCACATTTAACATGCTGGTAGAAATGAGGTAAAACGGATTTAAGTTCTGCATTAATGTCCCCGGCCACTAGGGGCGCCGCCTCTGGGTGAGTATTTTCTTGTTTGCTTATGGCCTTATAGAGTTGGTTGAGTGGCCTTATACAGCTCGTTGAGTGCGGTCTTAGTAACAGCATCGATTTGTGGTGGTAAATAGACAGCTACGAAAAACATGAGAAGTACTGTACTACAAACACACCACCTTTTATGAGAGTCACACAAAGTAGGCATATTTTTCTTTCTCGGTAAAATAACACATTATAGCATATACTGTCTGAGCCATGTTTACATATCATTACTCATTGCTCTTTATTCTAGTGTTGTTGTTGATGAGTAATTGTGTTTTAATTTAACCAAATCCAAAGCGCCGTTGTTCCCGATGATGCTCTCAACCATTATAGGTCTCCTGATCATATATGGAATCAAGAATACTACGTTTTTTTTTACATAAACTAAAATTAATACAGTAACTGTTGGCATTTTAAAAACGTTCCCTGCTGTACCCCGTAACCAAACCGTGACCCCAAAAAACTACAATAGGTACTGAACCCCATAAGTCCTGCGTCACATGACGCACATCACTTCGCTGTCTCTTCCTGCTAGCGTGACAGTTTCACAACCTTTCCACCTACTGTGACAGTTCTGAGACAGAGGACTGAGCTTGGCTAGTATATAGAGTAGGCCGAGGCTCTTTGTATAGTCTATATCCTCCAATATGTCAATATGTAGGCCACTCAAGCTTATCAGATTGGATCTTCAAAGTCTAAGACGATAGATAGATAGATAGATATAGATATATAGATAGATAGATATATATCTATCTACAGTGCCTTGCGAAAGTATTCGGCCCCCTTGAACTTTACAACCTTTTGCCACATTTCAGGCTTCAAACATAAAGGTATAAAACTGTATTTTTTTGTGAAGAATCAACAACAAGTGGGACACAATCATGAAGTGGAACGACATTTATTGGATATTTCAAACTTTTTTAACAAATCAAAAACTGAAAAATTGGGCGTGCAAAATTATTCAGCCCCTTTCAGTGCAGCAAACTCTCTCCAGAAGTTCAGTGAGGATCTCTGAATGATCCAATGTTGACCTAAATGACTAATGATGGGTTAGGGTTAGGGTTAGGGTTAGGGTTACACCTGTGTGTAATCAAGTCTCCGTATAAATGCACCTGCACTGTGATAGTCTCAGAGGTCCGTTAAAAGCGCAGAGAGCATCATGAAGAACAAGGAACACACCAGGCAGGTCCGAGATACTGTTGTGAAGAAGTTTAAAGCCGGATTTGGATACAAAAAGATTTCCCAAGCTTTAAACATCCCAAGGAGCACTGTGCAAGTGATAATATTGAAATGGAAGGAGTATCAGACCACTGCAAATCTACCAAGACATGGCCGTCCCTCTAAACTTTCAGCTCATACAAGGAGAAGACTGATCAGAGATGCAGCCAAGAGGCCCATAATCACTCTGGATGAACTGCAGAGATCTACAGCTGAGGTGGGAGACTCTGTCCATAGGACAACAATCAGTCGTATATTGCACAAATCTGGCCTTTATGGAAGAGTGGCAAGAAGAAAGCCATTTCTTAAAGATATCCATAAAAATTGTTGTTTAAAGTTTGCCACAAGCCACCTGCGAGACACACCAAACATGTGGAAGAAGGTGCTCTGGTCAGATGAAACCAAAATTGAACTTTTTGGCAACAATGCAAAACGTTATGTTTGGCATAAAAGCAACACAGCTCATCACCCTGAACACACCATCTCCACTGTCAAACATGGTGGTGGCAGCATCATGGTTTGGGCCTGCTTTTCTTCAGCAGGGACAGGGAAGATGGTTAAAATTGATGGGAAGATGATGGATGGAGCCAAATACAGGACCATTCTGGAAGAAAACCTGATGGAGTCTGCAAAAGACCTGAAACTGGGACGGAGATTTGTCTTCCAACAAGACAATGATCCAAAACATAAAGCAAAATCTACAATGGAATGGTTCAAAAATAAACATATCCAGGTGTTAGAATGGCCAAGTCAAAGTCCAGACCTGAATCCAATCGAGAATCTGTGGAAAGAACTGAAAACTGAAAACTGCTGTTCACAAATGCTCTCCATCCAACCTCATTGATCTCGAGCTGTTTTGCAAGGAGGAATGGGAAAAAATGTCAGTCTCTCGATGTGCAAAACTGATAGAGACATACCCCAAGCGACTTACAGCTGTAATCGCAGCAAAAGGTGGCGCTACAAAGTATTAACTTAAGGGGGCTGAATAATTTTGCACGCCCAATTTTTCAGTTTTTGATTTTTTTTAAAAAAGTTTGAAATATCCAATAAATGTCGTTCCACTTCATGATTGTGTCCCACTTGTTGTTGATTCTTCACAAAAAAATACAGTTTTATATCTTTATGTTTGAAGCCTGAAATGTGGCAAAAGGTCGCAAAGTTCAAGGGGGCCGAATACTTTCGCAAGGCACTGTATGTATATATATATATATATATATATATATATTTATTATTATTATATATTTCCTTCTGATCTTGTATTATGAAGTTCATACATTGTGTCCTCTAGACATGAGTCAAAAGAACACATTAAGCCGGGAATTGAATCCTCATACATATCAGTAGCATGTTCCACAGTCCTTCAGGCCTCTACAGTGTCCTGATCTCACCTGGAAGGTTTACATCTTCTTCCAGTTGTATCCTCATTAAAACCTTATATTAAAAACACACAGGCCTGGTAGTGAAGCTAGAGCTAGTGGCGCTAGTCTCAGCCTCATAGGGCCGCCTGGGCTCAAAGCTAAAAGCTAAAGGGAGGGGGGGGGGCTAGCTAAGGGGCTACACTTTTAACTTGAGAGTCACATCTCCACGACTGTCAAAACGTGTCTTTTTTTAAAGCAGAGATGTTTAAAGACAGTTGGGTTTAATGTTGATCGAGTCCAAATGTGTGGGGAAGGAAGGATGGCACAGATATATTCAGTTTGATGAGCGAGCTCTCTGGGGTGGGGGGGGGGGGGGGTGGGGGTTTCCTTGATGTTATTGATTTGAAATTCATATCAAAAGTGGGAGTTTGATTTGAATCTCTTCAGCAGCAACTCAAGGGGGAGAGATTAATATTTCACCACGTTAGCTACTTTCAGATGAGATGAACAAAGTCTTTGGTGTGTAGACATGATAGTCAGTTGTCGTCCCAAGACTTACATATTTCCATTCTTGAAATGCATCGGAAGCCAATTCAGTCGAATAATGCATTCCAGTGCTAATAGACTTTGTAAACTGTGTCATTGTGGGGGGGGGGGGCATCTGCACATTATATTACCCCTTATGCAATGACTGAGAATTATGGTAAGAACTAGGGTCAAGTCTACCATCACATGGTAACCTGCTAAGCCGAGCACCTTTTGGTTTGTGAAGCCTCGTATTGATTGAAACAACTACGTAAGGAAGTGTCATGAATCCCGTCTGCACAGCGCCAGCGCAGACAGTCTCTCGTCAACCGGACAACATGTTAGTTCTTCTTGAGAGATGAGTTTACACTTCAGGAGTGACATGTTACAAGTGTTACTATTCTAGACTGTGGCAAATCCTAACAAACCCAGGTTTAAAACGTTGTGCATATGTTAAATGATTAATACTGAAACTATTATGGAAATACACGTTGTCCCGGCGGTAAAAACATTATGTTCCGCATTGGTTTTTTTATCCGTCATTCCAGTCCACCTCGAGAGGAAGGGACTTGAACATAAATCATGTAAAAATATAGACGCGCAAACAGACACAATGATGCAAATATCGAGCGTGAAACTACACCATCTACTTAGTAAGTGTGTTCTACGTTTCTGTTGTGCAAAACTATTGCTACAATATTTCGGTGTAAGGTAACAAGTTAGCTATGTGGTGAAAAGCCTGTCGACCCCCCCTTTCGGAGCGGTGAGCCCACGCCCTCGACTTCAACTCCGAGCTACAGTAAAACATCACCTCAACGAGTTAACATAAAGCTTTACGTTATTTCTCCTGCACTCTTTATGTCGACTAAAAACAACACGCCATTGTAAGCTACATTTCTATAATAACTCATGTTCAAGTACATTAAATATAAAATAGTTCCCATGTGTTTCTTACCTCGGGGGCTTTCTAGGAATCAAGAGAGTTTCAAATCCCACCAAAGTGAAAATTATTTTTTCCCGAATCTGGAAGTGGCAGGCAGTGACGTCAGAGTTGGAAATTCCAACCGCAGGAGAGTCCTTGGAGAAGTTTGCCCATTTAAGGCAGTGTGTGGTATTCACAAAACGCTCTTCCTCATCTTATCGTGTGTGTGTGTGTGTGTGTGTTTGTTTTGTTGTGCAAAACACACTAATTCATCATCATGAGCATCATCAACTAGACATCTATATCCTTCATACATTATTGTAATTGTAAACTAAATCATTAATTCAATGAAAATTGAGATTTTTGACAATTTTCTCAACATTTTCTTGAGGTTCACAAACAACATTATCTTGGTAATATAGGGTTAGGGTAATATAGCTCTACAAACAACATTATCTTGGTAATATAGAGTTCGGGTAATATAGCTCTGCAAACAACATTATCTTGGTAATATAGAGTTAGGGTAATATAGCTCTGCAAACAACATTACCTTGGTAATATAGAGTTCGGGTAATATAGCTCTGCAAACAACATTATCTTGGTAATATAGAGTTCGGGTAATATAGCTCTACAAACAACATTATCTTGGTAATATAGGGTTAGGGTAATATAGCTCTACAAACAACATTATCTTGGTAATATAAAAATAATAATAATAAATGCTCTCTGTTTAACAAATAGGTTTTTGTATATGTTGACTAGGCCTTCTATAAGTCAATTCATAGGCTATGCAGAGCAGTGGTAATATAGCTCTACAAATAACATTATCTTGGTAATATAGAGTTAGGGTAATATAGCTCTACAAATAACATAGAACGAAGACAAGAGATGATAGACTTAGCCTTTAAACAAAATAATGAATATATTGTTTCATTTTTTTTTTTTTCTTGCAATGACGACATAAAAACAGACTATAAACGTTTCAAAATGCCACCTGAGTGCTTTTTCATTCATTACATTATTTTATTTTTTTAAACAAATTTTAAACTCATTCC
>NC_088242.1:99783650-99787132 GCF_036934945.1 Oncorhynchus masou masou
ATGTTAAAGAGTTTAGTATAGCCAATTGGAATTTGTTGTCTGTATATTTGATCATTTCATTGAGGATTCCATCAACACCACATGCCTTTTTGGGTTGGAGGGTTTTTATTTTGTCCTGTAACTCGTTCAAGGTAATTAGAGGATCCAGTGGGTTCTAGTATTCTTTAGTAGTCTCTAAGATCTGTATTTGATCATGTATATGTTTTTGCTCTTTATTCTTTGTTATAGAGCCAAAAAGATTGGAGAAGTGGTTTACCCATACATCTCCATTTTGGATAGACAATTCTTCGTGTTGTTGTTTGTTTAGTGTTTTCCAATTTTCCCAGAAGTGGTTAGAGTCTATGGATTCTTCAATTACATTGAGCTGATTTCTGACATGCTGTTCCTTCTTTTTCCATAGTGTATTTCTGTATTGTTTTAGTGATTCACCATAGTGAAGGCGGAGACTCAGGTTTTCTGGTTCTCTATGTTTTTGGTTGGACAGGTTTCTGAATTTCTTTCTTAGATTTTTGCATTCTTCATCAAACCATTTGTCATTGTTGTTAATTTTCTTCGGTTTTCTATTTGAGATTTTTAGATTTGATATGGAAGCTGAGAGGTCAAATATACTGTTAAGATTTTCTACTGCCAAGTTTACACCTTCACTATTACAGTTGAACGTTTTACCCAGGAAATTGTCTAAAAGGGATTGAATTTGTTGTTGCCTAATTGCTTTTTGGTAGGTTTCCAAACTGCATTCCTTCCATCTATAGCATTTCTTAATGTTACTCAGTTCCTTTGGCTTTGATGCCTCATGATTGAGTATTACTCTGTTCCTGTCTCTCTCTCTCTCTCTCTCTCTCTCTCTCTCTCTCTCTCTCTCTTCCCTCTCTTATTCCCTCTCCCTCTCTCTCTCTCTCTCTTTCTCTCTCTTTTTCCCTATCTCTCTCTCTCTCTCTCTCTCTCTCTCTCTCTCTTCTCTCTCTCTCTCTTTTTTCCCTATCTCTCTCTCTCTCTCTCTCTCTCTCTCTCTCTCTCTTCCCTCTCTCATTCCCCCCCCCCCTCTCTCTCTCTCTCTCTCTCTCTCTCTCTTCCCTCTCTCATTCCCTCTCTCTCTCTCTCTCTCTCTCTCTTCCCTCTCTTATTCCGTCTCTCTCTCTCTCTCTCTCTTCCCTCTCTCATTCTCTCTCTCTCTCTCTCTCTCTCTCTCTCTCTCTCTTCCTCTCTCATTCTCTCTCTCTCTCTCTCTCTCTCTCTCTCTCTCTCTCTCTCTCTCTCTCTCTCTCTCTCTCCAAGCGTTGTCTGTAGTGCAGGAGGACTTCAGAAGGGTTTCTACAACGGATTACCTTGTGCTACCTGGGAGCAGTTTGTAAAACTACTTTTCACACTGTGCATGAATAAGACATAAGCTGAAGATCAAGCAGATAAACCCAGAAGATTGCAGCCTATTTTTCAGTTTGTTTCCCTGCCCTGGGATCCCCTTACGGTGTATACAGGTTCTACCTCACTGGAAAGGTAATCTCATTTGTAATGCGTGACAGCTTATTTGCAAGTCTGCTTTGCTGGCAATGTATAGGCCCGCTAGTCCTGGTACTACGTCTGTCAGAGCTGAGTTCAAACAGACAAGCTGGAACAAATCAGAAAACAATTACCATCCTCCCTGAAACTAACCCTCTACTCCGTGCATCAATCAATTGGCTGTTATGTTGTTCAGCTGAAAGTCGATGAACAAATCTCTGTGATGTAGACATGGTATGGTGGGGGAGATAAGGGACAAGGGGACTACTGGTATGAACGTCTTGGGTATTGTACAATAAACACAAGTCCAATTTATCAGGATCCATTGTTATGTACTGTAAAGGACTGTCATCACACGAAGCTGAAACACACACACATGCGCGCGCACACACACACACACACACACACACACACACACACACACACACACACACACACACACACACACACACACACACACACACACACACACACACACACACAGAGGGACTGAGTCAGTAGGTGCAGGTGGAAAGACACTGTTTAATAAGAACATAACTCTGGTCTGCAAACTTCAGCAAGAAACCCAAAATAAAAGGTTTTACTTTTAAAACAATGAAAACAAACGTGCGTGCGTGTGTGTGTGTGTGTGTGCGTGCGTGCACGTGTGTGTGTGTGACGTCCCTATCAGCGTGCCATATAAGGTGAACACTTCCAGCATCGCATATCCTGCTGTAGTTCATATCGCTATGGTGACACACCACTTCCTCTGAAATATACATATACCTTCAGATAGTAATCCTCTGAAATATACAGTACCTTCAGATAGTAATCCTCTGAAATATACAGTACCTTCAGATAGTATTCCTCTGAAATATACATATACCTTCAGATAGTAATCCTCTGAAATATACATATACCTTCAGATAGTATTCCTCTGAAATATACATATACCTTCAGATAGTATTCCTCTGAAATATACATATACCTTCAGATAGTAATCCTCTGAAATATACAGTACCTTCAGATAGTATTCCTCTGAAATATACATATACCTTCAGATAGTATTCCTCTGAAATATACATATACCTTCAGATAGTATTCCCTTTTCTGTAATGGATTAAATAAAAACAATTCCTCTGCAATCTACACACAATAGCCCATAATGACGAAGCGAAAACTTTAGAAAATATATACAGTATATTTTAGCAAATTATTTAAAGAATAAATATAGAAATGCCTTATTTACATCAGGATTCGGACCCTTTGCTATGAGACTCTAAATTGAGCTCAGGTACATCCTGTTTCCATTGATCATCCTTGAGATGTTTCTACAACTCGGAGTCCATCTGTGGTAAATTCATTTGATTGAACATTATTTGGAAAGGCACACGCCTGTCTACATGAAGGTCCCACAGTAGACAGTGCACGTCAGAGCAAAAGGACAAAATAATTTTCCATAAGAGCATAGAGACAGGATTGTGTCGAGGGCACAGATCTAGGGAAGGGTACCAAAAAATGTCTGCAGCATTGAAGGTCCCCAAGAACACAGTGGCCTCCATCATGTGGAAACATTTGAAAAAAGTCAAGGGGTCTGAATACTTTCCGAAGGCACTGGAAGTTACAACAAAACATACACCCTACTAGACAGAGATACCCTCATACACCCTACCGGACAGAGATACCTTCATACACCCTACCGGACAGAGATACCTTCATACACCTTACCGGACAGAGATACCTTCATACACCTTACCGGACAGAGATACCTTCAATCACCCTACCGGACAGAGATACCTTCATACACCCTACCGGACAGAGATACCTTCATACACCCTACCGGACAGAGATACCTTCATACACCCTACCAGACAGAGATACCTTCATACACCCTACCGGACAGAGATACCTTCATACACCTTACCAGACAGAGATACCTTCATACACCTTACCAGACAGAGATACCTTCATACACCTTACCAGACACCTTACCAGACAGAGATACC
>NC_088242.1:99787632-99827632 GCF_036934945.1 Oncorhynchus masou masou
CCAGACAGAGATACCTTCATACACCTTACCAGACAGAGATACCTTCATACACCTTACCAGACAGAGATACCTTCATACACCTTACCAGACAGAGATACCTTCAAACACCCTACCAGACAGAGATTTTTTTATTTTTTTTTATTTAACCAGGCAAGTCAGTTAAGAACACATTCTTATTTTCAATGACGGCCTAGGAACAGTGGGTTAACTGCCTGTTCAGGGGCAGAACGACAGATTTGTACCTTGTCAGCTCGGGGGTTTGAACTCGCAACCTTCCGGTTACTAGTCCAATGCTCTAACCACTAGGCTACTCTGCCGCACCCTACCAGACAGAGATACCTTCATACACCCTACCAGACAGAGATACCTTCATAAACCCTACCAGAGTTGAGGAGACTAAATTACTTGGCGTCTCCTTAGATTGTAAACTGTCCTGGTCGAAACATACAGATTGAATGGTTGTAAAAAATGGGAAAAGGTCTGTCTGTAACAAAGAGATGCTCTGCTTTTTTGACACCACACTCCACAAAGCAAGTCCCGCAGGCTCTAGTTTTATCTTATCTTGATTATTGTCCAGTTGTGTGGTCAAGTGCTGCAATGAAAGATCTAGTTAAGCTGCAGCTGGCCCCAGAACAGAGAGGCACGTTTTCCTTTTTAATGTGAGCCAGTCTCTCTTGGCCAGTCTCTCTTGGCCAGTCTCTCTTGGCCAGCCTCTCTTGGCCAATCGCTCCTGGCCAGTCTCTCTTGGCCAGTCTCTCTTGGCCAGTCTCTCTTGGCCAGTCTCTCTTGGCTACGAGTTGAGGAGAGACTGACTGCATCGCTTCTTGTTTCTATGTTGAAAAATTGCTTGCATACACAGCTCTGACACACACACTTACCCCACCAGACATGCCACTAGGGGTCTTTTCACAGTCCCCAAATCCAGAACAAATTCAACAAAGCATACAGTATTATATAGAGCCATTATTGCATGGAACTTCCTTCTGTCTCATATCGATCAAATAAACAGCAAACCTGGTTTCAATAAACAGATAAAGCAACACCTCGCGGCACAGCGCCTCTCCTCGTTTTGACCCAGATATTTGTGTGTACAGCAATGTGTACTGTTTTTACATGCATATAGTTCTGTCTTTGAGCTGTTCTTGTCTATTCATGTTCTGTATTAGGTCATGTTCTATGTTTTGTGTGTGGACCCCAGGAAGACTAGCTGCTGCTTTCGCAACAGCTACTGGGGTTTCCTAATAAAATACCAAAATAACAGTGTCTGACTCTAAGAGAAAGAGAGAGAGAGAGAGAGAGAGAGAGAGTGATGGGGAGAGAGTGATGGTGAGAGAGAGAGAGAGAGAGAGAGAGAGAGAGAGAGAGACAGAGAGACAGCGAGACAGAGAGACACAGAGACAGAGAGAGACAGAGAGAGAGAGAGAGAGAGAGAGAGAGAGACAGAGAGAGAGAGAGATGGAGAGAGAGAGAGAGAGAGAGACAGAGAGAGACAGAGAGAGAGAGAGAGAGAGAGAGAGAGAGACAGAGAGACAGAGAGAGAGACACAGAGAGAGAGAGACAGAGAGAGACAGAGAGAGAGAGTGATGGAGAGAGAGAGACAGAGAGAGAGTGGATAAGCACAACAAAAGGTAGAAGACACCCAGACACACGACAAAAGCATTACCCCTGAAGCTACTAATCAAACAACTCCACATCTCGATGTAGACCTCAGATAACGCTAATGAATTCTAATTTTAATGTTTCACTATGTAAAAATGAATTAATTGGGCAGACGGAGCCAATCCACGCCTGCAGCTATAGATGGTTTATAGAATCCAGAGACTGAGATCAGCTCTAATGCTTCATGGGGAAACTTTTGAAGTGTTTTTTTAATATATATTTTTTTATATCTGTGGATCTTGAATCTATTCTCTACATAGATGTGGGTTTTTGCATGGTCAAATTATTATTATTTTTAGCTAGGGTTGATCATTTAGATTTTGGCTTTTGTTTGTCTTTAAAATAAACAAAGTTTCTTATTTTTTAATTACCTACCTATTACAAAACATTATGTGAAGTTTGCTTTTATGTGCTTTTAGGATTCCGGTTAAGGATTTGGGTTAAATATGCCCCAATTCATATCACATTCTGTGAGACTGAAAAAAGGTGCTTATGATGTGTTTATGAAGGTTTTGTCTTTTTTTGTTTTTTTTTTTGGGGGGGATCATAAGGCTGATGAGAGGAAGAGCAACAACACAACCTCACATATCGCTTTTACAAACGACCAGACACATGGTTCAAAGGTCCCGCAGTCAGCGAAAATGTCCTTTTTGTTTTAGGATAACCAGAGGCAAAGTTATTAACATTCATGATTCATCGGGCCGGCAGGGTAGCCTAGTGGTTAGAGTGTAGAGATGGCAGTGTAGCCTAGTGGTTAGAGTGTAGAGGCGGCAGGGTAGCCTAGTGGTTAGAGTGTAGAGGCGGCAGGGTAGCCTAGTGGTTAGAGTGTAGAGATGGCAGGGTAGCCTAGTGGTTAGAGTGTAGAGGCGGCAAGGTAGCCTAGCGGTTAGAGTGTAGAGATGGCAGGGTAGCCTAGTGGTTAGAGTGTAGAGGCGGCAGGGTAGCCTAGTGGTTAGAGTGGAGGGGCGGCAGGGTAGCCTAGTGGTTAGAGTGTAGAGGCGGCAGGGTAGCCTAGTGGTTAGAGTGTAGAGATGGCAGGGTAGCCTAGTGGTTAGAGTGTAGAGATGGCAGGGTAGCCTAGTGGTTGGAGTGTAGAGGCGGCAGGGTAGCCTAGTGGTTAGAGTTTAGAGATGGCAGGGTTGCCTAGTGGTTAGAGTGTAGAGATGGCAGGGTAGCCTAGTGGTTAGAGTGTAGAGGCGGCAGGGTAGCCTAGTGGTTAGAGTGTAGAGGCGGCAGGGTAGCCTAGTGGTTAGAGTGTAGAGATGGCAGGGTAGCCTAGTGGTTAGAGTGTAGAGGCGGCAGGGTAGCCTAGTGGTTAGAGTGTAGAGGCGGCAGGGTAGCCTAGTGGTTAGAGTGTAGAGATGGCAGGGTAGCCTAGTGGTTAGAGTGTAGAGGCGGCAGGGTAGCCTAGTGGTTAGAGCGTTGGACTAGTAACCGAAAGGTTGCATAGTTCAAATCCCGAGCTGACAAGGTACAACTCTGTCGTTCTGCCCTTGAACAGGCAGTTAACCCACTGTTCCTAGGCCGTCATTGAAAATAAGAATTTGTTCTTAACTGACTTGCCTGGTTAAATAAAGAATAAATAAATAAAATATTTTAGGTGTAGGATGTCACACAGATGCACTTGTTTTTTCCTTTCAACAGCTTTCCAACATATGAGTAAGTTGACCCAAATGTATCACAGAATAGTACATCCCACGGTTAGTTGGCTAGTAATGGTTCTGTCCATTGGTGTAAAGTACTTAATTAAGTACTTTTGAACACACTGTATATATATATACTTTATTTTTTTCTCTACTGTGTCATTGACTTGTTTATTGTGTTATTGGCTTGTTTATTGTGTCATTGGCTTGTTTATTGTGTTATTGACTTGTTTATTGTGTTATTGGCTTGTTTATTTTGTCATTGACTTGTTTATTGTGTTATTGACTTGTTTATTGTGTCATTGACTTGTTTATTGTGTCATTGACTTGTTTATTGTGTCATTGACTTGTTTATTGTGTTATTGACTTGTTTATTGTGTTATTGGCTTGTTTATTGTGTCATTGACTTGTTTATTGTGTCATTGACTTGTTTATTGTGTTATTGACTTGTTTATTGTGTCATTGACTTGTTTATTGTTTTACTCCATGTGTAACTCTGTATTGTTGTCTATGTCACAGTGCGTTGCTTTATCTTGGCCAGGTCGCAGTTGTAAATGAGAACTTGTTCTCAACTAAACTACCTGGTTAAATAAAGGTGAAATAAAAATAAAAATAAAAAAGTAAAAATATTCACCAATGTTAGCCAGCATGCTAGCTAGCTACAATTGCATTTAGTTATCCTTCTAAATGCGTTGGTCAATGGGTTAAATTAGTTATGAGTTGAACATACTGCATTTTGGTTGAAAACAAACTGGTAGCCAGTTGTTCTTGCCCATGATGTTATCATATCTCACCCTCTTGAAGCCTATGCCCCGGATGAGTAGTATGTACTTATGAGCTACCGAGTCTAGACGCAGTCTACCTAATGGTAGAAAGCTAGCTAGCATTGCTAGCTGAACTGTTTTATAAGAGGGGAAGGGGAGTGGGTGGTGAGGGGAGGGGAGTGGGTGGTGAGGGGAGGATGGGAGGGGAGGGGAAGGGGAGTGGGTGGAGAGGAGGAGGGGAGTGAGGGGAGTAGGGAGTGAGGGGAGTGGGTGGTGAGGAGGAGGGAGTGGGTGGTGAGCAGGAGGGGAGTGGGTGGTGAGGGGGAGGGGAGTGGGTGGTGAGGGGAGGGTGGGAGGGGAGGGGAATGGGAGTGGGTGGAGAGGAGGAGGGGAGTGGGGAGTAGGGAGTGAGGGGAGTGGGTGGTGAGGAGGAGGGGAGTGGGTGGTGAGCAGGAGGGGAGTGGGTGGTGAGGGGGAGGGGAGTGGGTGGTGAGGAGGAGGGGAGTGGGTGGTGAGGGGGAGGGGAGTGGGTGGTGAGGGGAAGGGGAGTGGGTGGTGAGGGGAAGGGGAGTGGGTGGTGAGGAGGAGGGGAGTGGGTGGTGAGGGGAGGGGAGTGGGTGGTGAGGGGGGAGGATGGGAGGGGGGGGAAGGGGAGTGGGTGGAGAGGAGGAGGGGAGTGGGGGAGTAGGGAGTGAGGGGAGTGGGTGGTGAGGAGGAGGGGAGTGGGTGGTGAGCAGGAGGGGAGTGGGTGGTGAGGGGGAGGGGAGTGGGTGGTGAGGGGAGGGTGGGAGGGGAGGGGAAGGGGAGTGGATGGTGAGGAGGAGGGGGGAGTGGGTGGTGAGGGGGAGGGGAGTGGGTGGTGAGGGGGAGGGGAGTGGGTGGTGAGGAGGAGGGGAGTGGGTGATGAGGGGGAGGGGAGTGGGTGGTGAGGGGGAGGGGAGTGGGTGGTGAGGGGGAGGGGAGTGGGTGGTGAGGGGGAGGGGAGTGGGTGGTGAGGGGGAGGGGAGTGGGTGGTGAGGGGAGGGTGGGAGGGGAGGGGAAGTGTTTGACACGGGGGGGCAGGTAGCCTAGTGGTTAGAGCGTTGGGTTGCTACATCGAATCCTCCCAGCTGACAAGGTAAAATATCTGTCATTCTACCCCTGAACAAGGCAGTTAACCCACTGTTCCCCAGTAGGGATTCATTGTAAATAAGAATTTGTTCTTAACTGACTTGGTTAAATAAATACAAAATATTAATATTAAATAAAGGTTAAAAACAAGTAACTTTATGTTCAATCTTTATCAATACAGACATTTTTCATACTCGGGTCACCCTACTTTGAACTGGTTTCATCCAAATATGATCAAATGTCTCTCTCTCCCTCTCTCTCTCTCTCTCTCTCTCTCTCTCTCTCTCTCTCATTCCCTCTCTCATTCCCTCTCTCTCTCGCTCTCTCTCTCTCCCCTCTCTGTCTCTCTCTCTCTCTCTCTCCCTCTCTCTCTCTCTCTCTCTCTCTCTCTCTCTCTCTCTCTCTCTCAGAGCTGCTCTCATTCCTTCAGGGACTTGGAGGAGATAGTAGTTGTGATAACATGACCTATGGAAGCACACCGTCACCAAGGTTTTGAGTGGGCAGCTCTCCCTCTCTCTCTCTCTCTCTCTCTCTCTCTCTCTCTCTCTCCTCTCTCTCTCTCTCTCTCTCTCTCTCTGTCTCTCTGTCTCTCTCTCTCTCTGTCTCTCTCTCTCTCTCTCTCTGTCTCTCTCTCTCAATCTCTCTCTCTCTCTCTCGTCTCCCTCTCTCTCTCTCTCTCTCTCTCTCTCTCTCTCTCTCTCATTCCCTCTCTCTCTCTCTCCCTCCCTCTCTCTCTCTCTCTCTCTCTCTCTGTCTCTCTCTCCCTCCCTCTCTCTCCCTCTCTCTGTCTCTCTCTCTCTGTCTGTCTCTCTCTCTCTGTCTGTCTCTCTCTCTCTCTGTCTCTCTCTCTCTCTCTGTCTCTCTCTCTCCCTCTCTCTCTCTCTGTCTCTCTGTCTCTCTGTCTCTCTCTCTCCCTCTCTCTCCCTCTCTCTGCCTCTCTCTCTCTCTCTCTCTCTCTCTCTCTCTCTCTTAGTTCTAACTCCCACAATGTTTCTCTTTTATTGTTGGAAAGACTTCGAAGGACATCTTCATGATATTCTCTTTTATTTTTTGTTGTTAGAAAGACTAGAGCCATATTCAATATTGTCTCTCACATGGAACTTAAAAATTGTAGGTACTAACAACATATGTCAGGTCTGCACTGTAAAGTGCATACTAAAAGGGAAATATTAGCCACAAAATATCCCAATGCCCCATGGCAGTGATTGGGGACAATGCCCTGTGTAGGGTGCCATCTTTTGGATGGGACGTTAAAAGGGTGTCCTGACTCTCTGAGGTCGTTTAAGATCCCATGGCACTTGTCGTAAGAGTAGGGGTGTTAACCCCGGTGTCCTAATCATCCACAGTTTACAATTGGCTCATTCATCCCCCTCCTCTCCCCTGTAACTATTCCCCAGGTCGTTGCTGCAAATGAGAACGTGTTCTCAGTCAACTTACCTGGTAAAATAACGGATAAATAAATAAAAAAATAATTAAATGTCAGACAATCTGTGTTTCCTTGGTGCAACCAGACTGAAAATAGGGTTTTCTAGCTTCAGAGAACAAGCCTATAAATAATGTTGGATTGCAAGAAAAAGAAACCGTTGGCAAAAGTTGTGTTTTGTGTTTTAAGTGTTTGCATTAAAACCAATCTAACATCATATACTTTCAAATGCTTCAACATGTCCATTCTGCGTTAGAGAGATATTGTAAGGGTTTTCTTGAGGTGAAGGAGAGGAGGACCAAAACGCAGCGTGGTTATATTGATTCATGTTTAATTAAAATAAAAAAAGATAAACACAAACACTACAAAACAATAAACGTGGAAAGCCAAAAACAGCCTGGTGCAAACACAGAGACAGGAACAATCACCCACAAACCCACAGTGGAACCCAGGTTACCTAAGTATGATTCTCAATCAGAGACAACTAATGACACCTGCCTCTGATTGAGAACCATACTCGGCCGAAACATAGAAATACCCAAATCATAGAAAACCAAACATAGACTGCCCACACCAACTCACGCCCTGACCATACTAAATAACGACAAAACAAAGGAAATAAAGGTCAGAACGTGACAGATATGGTTATCAGGTAAAAGGATATATAGGCCTAAGAATTTGTTTGTGGGCTTGTATTACATCTGCCATTCGTCATTTTTGCATGCATTTGTCTTTTAAAAAAAAAAAGGGAAGTTCAGTTGAATCTTTTGTCCTGCTGTTTTGCATGCTGACTTTCATGAGTTCATCAGTTAAGGGAAAGTGTGACAGACAGACAAGGTTTTGCATCAAGTCACGGATAACATGTCCTCACCGGCTAAAACGCAAGCGACCATTCTGATAGCACTCTACATTAAAGAACCACTTAACATTTAAATAGTTTATGAAATTCATAATTTTAGACTAATAGTTCATTATTATTATGTTTTTAAAAAAATATATAAATAATGAATAACTGTCAGTTAATTATTTATATAGCTTCACTATTGATTATTTGTCCATGAACTGCTGAATCTTAAACCTATGTTCAAAGGTCATAAAGGATTTACAAGTTATTTTAGACAGATAATAATTATTTTATATGTAGTTCATAAATCATTATTAATACACTAACTCTATTATAACTGTCTATGAACTACTGTCTATAGACCTAAAGTGTTGCCATCCAACGTCCAATTCTACCAGCTCTTCACCAGCTCATAATAAATATGGTCTTTTTCCTCCTTCTCCTCATCATCATGGTACTCTTCAGTAGGACCATTCTGTGGTTAATGCAGTAGGACCATTCTGTGGTTAGTGCAGTAGGACCCTCCTGTGGTTAGTGCAGTAGGACCATTCTGTGGTTAATGCAGTAGGACCATTCTGTGGTTAGTGCAGTAGGACCCTCCTGTGGTTAGTGCAGTAGGACCATTCTGTGGTTAGTGCAGTAGGACCATTCTGTGGTTAGTGCAGTAGGACCATTCTGTGGTTAGTGCAGTAGGACCATTCTGTGGTTAGTGCAGTAGGACCATTCTGTGGTTAGTGCAGTAGCATCCTCCTGTGGTTAGTGCAGTAGGACCATTCTGTGTTTAGGCCACCATTCGCTACGAGAGTATTATACTAACAGCCAGGGATTTGCAATCCATTCCAGTGTTAAATGTAATTCCATGCACGGTGTTCAATTCCATTTCATGCCAGTGGTCCATTCCGGTCCATGCCAGTGTTCCATTCCATGCCAGTGTTCCATTCCAGTCCATGCCAGTGTACCAATTCATTCCATGCCAGTGTTCCAATCCATTCCATACCAATGTTCCAATACAGTTCCATGCCAGTGTTCCAATCCATTCCACGCCAGTGTTCCAATACAGTTCCATGCCAGTGTTCCAATACAGTTCCATGCAAGTGTTCCAATCCATTCCATGCCAGTGTTCCAATACAGTTCCATGCCAGTGTTCCAATACAGTTCCATGCCAGTGTTCCAATCCATTCCATGCCAGTGTCGTTCCAATATAGTTCCATGTCAGTGTTCCAATCCATTCCATGCCAGTGTTCCAATCCATTCCATGCCAGTGTTTCAATACAGTTCCATGCCAGTGTTCCAATACAGTTCCATGCCAGTGTTCCAATCCATTCCATGCCAGTGTTCCAATCCATTCCATGCCAGTGTTCCATTCCATGCCAGTGTTCCAATACGGTTCCATGCCAGTGTTCCAATCCATTCCATGCCAGTGTTCCAATACAGTTCCATGCCAGTGTTCCAATCCATTCCATGCCAGTGTTCCAATACAGTTACATGCCAGTGTTCCAATACAGTTCCATGCCAGTGTTCCAATACAGTTCCATGCCAGTGTTCCAATACAGTTCCATGCCAGTGTTCCAGTACAGTTCCATGCCAGTGTTCCAATACAGTTCCATGTCAGTGTTCCAATACAGTTCCATGCCAGTGTTCCAATACAGTTCCATGTCAGTGTTCCAATACAGTACCATGCCAGTGTTCCAATACAGTTCCTTGCCAGTGTTCCAATACAGTTCCATGGTAGTGTTCCAATCCATTCCATGCCAGTGTTCCAATCCATTCCATGCCAGTGTTCCAATACAGTTCCGTGCCAGTGTTCCTCCAATACAGTTCCATGCCAGTGTTCCAATACAGTTCCATGCCAGTGTTCCAATACAGTTCCATGCCAGTGTTCCAATCCATTACATGTCAGTGTTCCAATACAGTTCCATGCCAGTGTTCCAATACAGTTCCATGCCAGTGTTCCAATCCATTCCATGCCAGTATTCCAATCCATTCCATGCCAGTGTTCCAATACAGTTCCATGCAAGTGTTCCAATAAAGTTCCATGCCAGTGTTCCAATACAGTTCCATGCCAGTGTTCCAATCCATTCCATGCCAGTATTCCAATACATTCCATGCCAGTGTTCCAATCCAGTCCATGCCAGTGTTCCAATACAGTTCCATGCCAGTGTTCCAATACAGTTCCATGCCAGTGTTCCAATCCATTCTATGCCAGTGTTCCAATACTTTTCCATGCCAGTGTTCCAATACAGTTACATGCCAGTGTTCCAATCCATTCCATGCCAGTGTTCCAATACAGTTCCATGCCAGTGTTCCAATCCATTCCATGCCAGTGTTCCAATACAGTTCCATGCCAGTGTTCCAATACAGTTCCATGCCAGTGTTCCAATACAGTTCCATGCCAGTGTTCCAATCCATTCCATGCCAGTGTTCCAATATAGTTACATGCCAGTGTTCCAATCCATTCCATGCCAGTTTTCCAATACAGTTCCATGCCAGTGTTCCAATACAGTTCCATGCCAGTGTTCCAATACAGTTCCATGCCAGTGTTCCAATCCATTCCATGCCAGTATTCCAATCCATTCCATGCCAGTGTTCCAATACAGTTCCATGCCAGTGTTCCAATACAGTTCCATGCCAGTGTTCCAATCCATCCCATGCCAGTGTTCCAATCCATTCCATGCCAGTGTTCCAATACAGTTCCTTGCCAGTGTTCCAATACAGTTCCATGCCAGTGTTCCAATACGGTTCCATGCCAGTGTTCCAATCCATTCCATGCCAGTGTTATATTCCATGCCAGTGTTCCAATACAATTCCATGCCAGTGTTCCAATCCATTCCATGCCAGTGTTATATTCCATGCCAGTGTTCCAATCCATTCCATGCCAGTTTTCCATTCCATTCCATGCCAGTGGTCCAATCAATTCCATGCCAGTGTTCCAATCCATTCCATGCCAGTGTTCCATTCCATGCAAGTGTTCCAATACAGTTCCATGCCAGTGGTCCAATACAGTTTCATGCCAGTGGTCCAATACAGATGCATGCCAGTGTTCCAATCCATTCCATGCCAGTGTTCCAATACAGATGCATGCCAGTGTTCCAATCCATTCCATGCCAGTGTTCCAATCCATTCCCTGCCAGTGTTCCAATACAGTTCCATGCCAGTGTTCCAATACAGTTCCATGCCAGTGTTCCAATACAGTTCCATGCCAGTGTTCCAATACAGTTCCATGCCAGTGTTCCAATCCATTCCATGCCAGTGTTCCAATCCATTCCATGCCAGTGTTCCAATCCATTCCATGCCAGTTTTCCAATACAGTTCCATGCCAGTGTTCCAATACAGTTCCATGCCAGTGTTCCAATACAGTTCCATGCCAGTGTTCCAATACAGTTCCATGCCAGTGTTCCAATCCAATCCATGCTAGTGTTCCAATACAGTTCCATGCCAGTGTTCCAATAAAGTTCCATGCCAGTGTTCCAATCCATTCCATGCCAGTGTTCCAATACAGTTCCATGCCAGTATTCCAATCCATTCCATTCCAGTGTTCCAATACAGTTCCATGCCAGTGTTCCAATCCATTCCATGCCAGTGTTCCAATACAGTTCCATGCCAGTGTTCCAATCCATTCCATGCCAGTGTTCCAATCCATTCCATGCCAGTATTCCAATCCATTCCATGCCAGTGTTCCAATACAGTTCCATGCCAGTGTTCCAATACAGTTCCATGCCAGTGTTCCAATACAGTTCCATGCCAGTGTTCCAAGCCATTCCATGCCAGTGTTCCAATCCATTCCATGCCAGTGTTCCAATACAGTTCCATGCCAGTGTTCCAATACAGTTCCATGCCAGTGTTCCAATACGGTTCCATGCCAGTGTTCCAATCCATTCCATGCCAGTGTTCCAATCCATTCCAGGCCAGTGTTATATTCCATGCCAGTGTTCCAATACAATTCCATGCCAGTGTTCCAATCCATTCCATGCCAGTGTTATATATCATGCCAGTGTTCCAATCCATTCCATGCCAGTGTTCCATTCCATGCCAGTGGTCCAATCAATTCCATGCCAGTGTTCCAATCCATTCCATGCCAGTGTTCCATTCCATGCAAGTGTTCCAATACAGTTCCATGCCAGTGTTCCAATACAGTTTCATGCCAGTAGTCCAATACAGATGCATGCCAGTGTTCCAATCCATTCCATGCCAGTGTTCCAATACAGATGCATGCCAGTGTTCCAATCCATTCCATGCCAGTGTTCCAATCCATTCCCTGCCAGTGTTCCAATACAGTTCCATGCCAGTGTTCCAATACAGTTCCATGCCAGTGTTCCAATACAGTTCCATGCCAGTGTTCCAATCCATTCCATGCCAGTGTTCCAATACAGTTCCATGCCAGTGTTCCAATACAGTTCCATGCCAGTGTTCCAATCCATTCCATGCCAGTGTTCCAATCCATTCCATGCCAGTGTTCCAATACAGTTCCATGCCAGTGTTCCAATACGGTTCCATGCCAGTGTTCCAATCCATTCCATGCCAGTGTTATATTCCATGCCAGTGTTCCAATACAATTCCATGCCAGTGTTCCAATCCATTCCATGCCAGTGTTATATTCCATGCCAGTGTTCCAATCCATTCCATGCCAGTGTTCCATTCCATTCCATGCCAGTGGTCCAATCAATTCCATGCCAGTGTTCCAATCCATTCCATGCCAGTGTTCCATTCCATGCAAGTGTTCCAATACAGTTCCTTGCCAGTGTTCCAATACAGTTCCATGCCAGTATTCCAATACAGATGCATGCCAGTGTTCCAATCCATTCCCTGCCAGTGTTCCAATACAGTTCCATGCCAGTGTTCCAATCCATTCCATGCCAGTGTTCCAATACAGTTCCATGCAAGTGTTCCAATAAAGTTCCATGCCAGTGTTCCAATACAGTTCCATGCCAGTGTTCCAATCCATTCCATGCCAGTATTCCAATCCATTCCATGCCAGTGTTCCAATACAGTTCCATGCCAGAGTTCCAATCCATTCCATGCCAGTGTTCCAATACAGTTCCATGCCAGTGTTCCAATCCATTCCATGCCAGTGTTCCAATCCATTCCATGCCAGTATTCCAATCCATTCCATGCCAGTGTTCCAATACAGTTCCATGCCAGTGTTCCAATACAGTTCCATGCCAGTGTTCCAATACAGTTCCATGCCAGTGTGCCAAGCCATTCCATGCCAGTGTTCCAATCCATTCCATGCCAGTGTTCCAATACAGTTCCATGCCAGTGTTCCAATACAGTTCCATGCCAGTGTTCCAATACGGTTCCATGCCAGTGTTCCAATCCATTCCATGCCAGTGTTCCAATCCATTCCATGCCAGTGTTATATTCCATGCCAGTGTTCCAATACAATTCCATGCCAGTGTTCCAATCCATTCCATGCCAGTGTTATATTCCGTGCCAGTGTTCCAATCCATTCCATGCCAGTGTTCCATTCCATGCCAGTGGTCCAATCAATTCCATGCCAGTGTTCCAATCCATTCCATGCCAGTGTTCCATTCCATGCAAGTGTTCCAATACAGTTCCATGCCAGTGTTCCAATACAGTTTCATGCCAGTGGGCCAATACAGATGCATGCCAGTGTTCCAATCCATTCCATGCCAGTGTTCCAATACAGATGCATGCCAGTGTTCCAATCCATTCCATGCCAGTGTTCCAATCCATTCCCTGCCAGTGTTCCAATCCAGTTCCATGCCAGTGTTCCAATACAGTTCCATGCCAGTGTTCCAATACAGTTCCATGCCAGTGTTCCAATCCATTCCATGCCAGTGTTCCAATACAGTTCCATGCCAGTGTTCCAATACAGTTCCATGCCAGTGTTCCAATCCATTCCATGCCAGTGTTCCAATCCATTCCATGCCAGTGTTCCAATACAGTTCCATGCCAGTGTTCCAATACGGTTCCATGCCAGTGTTCCAATCCATTCCATGCCAGTGTTATATTCCATGCCAGTGTTCCAATACAATTCCATGCCAGTGTTCCAATCCATTCCATGCCAGTGTTATATTCCATGCCAGTGTTCCAATCCATTCCATGCCAGTGTTCCATTCCATTCCATGCCAGTGGTCCAATCAATTCCATGCCAGTGTTCCAATCCATTCCATGCCAGTGTTCCATTCCATGCAAGTGTTCCAATACAGTTCCATGCCAGTGTTCCAATACAGATGCATGCCAGTGTTCCAATCCATTCCATGCCAGTGTTCCAATACAGATGCATGCCAGTGATCCAATCCATTCCATGCCAGTGTTCCAATCCATTCCATGCCAGTGTTCCAATACAGTTCCATGCCAGTGTTCCAATACAGTTCCATGCCAGTGTTCCAATCCATTCCATGCCAGTGTTCCAATCCATTCCCTGCCAGTGTTCCAATACAGTTCCATGCCAGTGTTCCAATACAGTTCCATGCCAGTGTTCCAATACAGTTCCATGCCAGTGTTCCAATACAGTTCCATGTTAATGTTCCAATCCATTCCATGCCAGTGTTCCAATCCATTCCATGCCAGTGTTATATTCCATGCCAGTGTTCCAATCCATTCCATGCCAGTGTTCCATTCCATTCCATGCCAGTGGTCCAATCAATTCCATGCCAGTGTTCCAATCCATTCCATGCCAGTGTTCCATTCCATGCAAGTGTTCCAATACAGTTCCTTGCCAGTGTTCCAATACAGTTTCATGCCAGTGTTCCAATACAGATGCATGCCAGTGTTCCAATCCATTCCATGCCAGTGTTCCAATACAGATGCATGCCAGTGTTCCAATCCATTCCATGCCAGTGTTCCAATACAGTTCCATGCAAGTGTTCCAATAAAGTTCCATGCCAGTGTTCCAATACAGTTCCATGCCAGTGTTCCAATCCATTCCATGCCAGTATTCCAATCCATTCCATGCCAGTGTTCCAATACAGTTCCATGCCAGAGTTCCAATCCATTCCATGCCAGTGTTCCAATACAGTTCCATGCCAGTGTTCCAATCCATTCCATGCCAGTGTTCCAATCCATTCCATG
Organism: Oncorhynchus masou masou; assembly: GCF_036934945.1. Lineage (NCBI taxonomy): Eukaryota > Metazoa > Chordata > Actinopteri > Salmoniformes > Salmonidae > Oncorhynchus > Oncorhynchus masou. The sequence continues at coordinate 99,802,111 of NC_088242.1, forward strand.
CCAGTATTCCAATCCATTCCATGCCAGTGTTCCAATACAGTTCCATGCCAGTGTTCCAATACAGTTCCATGCCAGTGTTCCAATACAGTTCCATGCCAGTGTGCCAAGCCATTCCATGCCAGTGTTCCAATCCATTCCATGCCAGTGTTCCAATACAGTTCCATGCCAGTGTTCCAATACAGTTCCATGCCAGTGTTCCAATACGGTTCCATGCCAGTGTTCCAATCCATTCCATGCCAGTGTTCCAATCCATTCCATGCCAGTGTTATATTCCATGCCAGTGTTCCAATACAATTCCATGCCAGTGTTCCAATCCATTCCATGCCAGTGTTATATTCCGTGCCAGTGTTCCAATCCATTCCATGCCAGTGTTCCATTCCATGCCAGTGGTCCAATCAATTTCATGCCAGTGTTCCAATCCATTCCATGCCAGTGTTCCATTCCATGCAAGTGTTCCAATACAGTTCCATGCCAGTGTTCCAATACAGTTTCATGCCAGTGGGCCAATACAGATGCATGCCAGTGTTCCAATCCATTCCATGCCAGTGTTCCAATACAGATGCATGCCAGTGTTCCAATCCATTCCATGCCAGTGTTCCAATCCATTCCCTGCCAGTGTTCCAATCCAGTTCCATGCCAGTGTTCCAATACAGTTCCATGCCAGTGTTCCAATACAGTTCCATGCCAGTGTTCCAATCCATTCCATGCCAGTGTTCCAATACAGTTCCATGCCAGTGTTCCAATACAGTTCCATGCCAGTGTTCCAATCCATTCCATGCCAGTGTTCCAATCCATTCCATGCCAGTGTTCCAATACAGTTCCATGCCAGTGTTCCAATACGGTTCCATGCCAGTGTTCCAATCCATTCCATGCCAGTGTTATATTCCATGCCAGTGTTCCAATCCATTCCATGCCAGTGTTCCATTCCATTCCATGCCAGTGGTCCAATCCATTCCATGCCAGTGTTATATTCCATGCCAGTGTTCCAATCCATTCCATGCCAGTGTTCCATTCCATTCCATGCCAGTGGTCCAATCAATTCCATGCCAGTGTTATATTCCATGCCAGTGTTCCAATACAATTCCATGCCAGTGTTCCAATCCATTCCATGCCAGTGTTATATTCCATGCCAGTGTTCCAATCCATTCCATGCCAGTGTTCCATTCCATTCCATGCCAGTGGTCCAATCAATTCCATGCCAGTGTTCCAATCCATTCCATGCCAGTGTTCCATTCCATGCAAGTGTTCCAATACAGTTCCATGCCAGTGTTCCAATACAGATGCATGCCAGTGTTCCAATCCATTCCATGCCAGTGTTCCAATACAGATGCATGCCAGTGATCCAATCCATTCCATGCCAGTGTTCCAATCCATTCCCTGCCAGTGTTCCAATACAGTTCCATGCCAGTGTTCCAATACAGTTCCATGCCAGTGTTCCAATCCATTCCATGCCAGTGTTCCAATCCATTCCCTGCCAGTGTTCCAATACAGTTCCATGCCAGTGTTCCAATACAGTTCCATGCCAGTGTTCCAATACAGTTCCATGCCAGTGTTCCAATACAGTTCCATGTTAATGTTCCAATCCATTCCATGCCAGTGTTCCAATCCATTCCATGCCAGTGTTCCAATACAGTTCCCTGCCAGTGTTACAATACAGGTCCATGCCAGTGTTCCAATACAGTTCCATGCCAGTGTTCCAATCCATTCCATGCCAGTGTTCCAATACAGTTCCATGCCAGTGTTCCAGTACAGTTCCATGCCAGTGTTCCAATACAGTTCCATGCCAGTGTTCCAATACAGTTCCATGCCAGTGTTCCAATCCATTCCATGCCAGTGTTCCAATCCATTCCATGCCAGTGTTCCAATACAGTTCCATGCCAGTGTTCCAATACGGTTCCATGCCAGTGTTCCAATCCATTCCATGCCAGTGTTATATTCCATGCCAGTGTTCCAATACAATTCCATGCCAGTGTTCCAATCCATTCCATGCCAGTGTTATATTCCATGCCAGTGTTCCAATCCATTCCATGCCAGTGTTCCATTCCATTCCATGCCAGTGGTCCAATCAATTCCATGCCAGTGTTCCAATCCATTCCATGCCAGTGTTCCATTCCATGCAAGTGTTCCAATACAGTTCCATGCCAGTGTTCCAATACAGATGCATGCCAGTGTTCCAATCCATTCCATGCCAGTGTTCCAATACAGATGCATGCCAGTGTTCCAATCCATTCCATGCCAGTGTTCCAATACAGATGCATGCCAGTGTTCCAATCCATTCCATGCCAGTGTTCCAATCCATTCCCTGCCAGTGTTCCAATACAGTTCCATGCCAGTGTTCCAATACAGTTCCATGCCAGTGTTCCAATCCATTCCATGCCAGTGTTCCAATCCATTCCCTGCCAGTGTTCCAATACAGTTCCATGCCAGTGTTCCTATACAGTTCCATGCCAGTGTTCCAATACAGTTCCCTGCCAGTGTTACAATACAGGTCCATGCCAGTGTTCCAATACAGGTCCATGCCAGTGTTCCAATACAGTTCCATGCCAGTGTTCCAATACAGTTCCATGCCAGTGTTCCAATCCATTCCATGCCAGTGTTCCAATACAGTTCCATGCCAGTGTTCCAGTACAGTTCCATGCCAGTGTTCCAATCCATTCCATGCCAGTGTTCCAATCCATTCCATACCAGTGTTCCAATACAGTTCCATGCCAGTGTTCCAATACAGTTCCATGCCAGTGTTCCAGTACAGTTCCATGCCAGTGTTCCAATACAGTTCCATGTCAGTGTTCCAATACAGTTCCATGCCAGTGTTCCAATACGGTTCCATGCCAGTGTTCCAATCCATTCCATGCCAGTGTTCCAATCCATTCCCTGCCAGTGTTCCAATACAGTTCCATGCCAGTGTTCCAATACAGTTCCATGCCAGTGTTCCAATACAGTTCCATGTCAGTGTTCCAATACAGTTCCATGCCAGTTTTCCAATCCATTCCATGCCAGTGTTCCAATCCATTCCATGCCAGTGTTCCAATACAGTTCCCTGCCAGTTTTCCAATACAGGTCCATGCCAGTGTTCCAATACAGTTCCATGCCAGTGTTCCAATACAGTTCCATGCCAGTGTTCCAATACAGTTCCATGCCAGTGTTCCAATACAGTTCCATGTCAGTGTTCCAATACAGTTCTATGCCAGTATTCCAATCCGTTCCATGCCAGTGTTCCAATCCATTCCATGCCAGTGTTCCAATACAGTTCAAGGCCAGTGTTCCATTCCAGCTTTATTCCAGTTCCATGCCAGTGTTCCATTTCAGTTCCATGCCAGTGTTCCATTCCAGTTCCATGCCAGTGTTCCAATACAGTTCCATGCCAGTGTTCCAATCCATTCCATGCCAGTGTTCCAATCCATTCCATGCCAGTGTTCCAATACAGTTCCATGCCAGTGTTCCAATCCATTCCATGCCAGTGTTCCATTCCATTCCATGCCAGTGTTCCAATACAGTTCCATGCCATTGTTCCAATCCAATCCATGCCAGTGTTCCAATACAGATCTACGCCAGTGTTCCAATCCATTCCATGCCAGTGTTCCAATACAGTTCCATGCCAGTGTTCCAATCCATTTCATGCCAGTGTTCCAATCCATTCCATGCCAGTGTTCCAATACAGTTCCATGCCAGTGTTCCAATACGGTTCCATGCCAGTGTTCCAATCCATTCCATGCCAGTGTTATATTCCATGCCAGTGTTCCAATACAATTCCATGCCAGTGTTCCAATCCATTCCATGCCAGTGTTCCAATCCATTCCCTGCCAGTGTTCCAATACAGTTCCATGCCAGTGTTCCAATCCATTCCATGCCAGTGTTCCAATACAGTTCCATGCCAGTGTTCCAATACAGTTCCATGCCAGTGTTCCAATCCATTCCATGCCAGTGTTCCAATACAGTTCCATGCCAGTGTTCCAATACAGTTCCATGCCAGTGTTCCAATCCATTCCATGCCAGTGTTCCAATCCATTCCATGCCAGTGTTCCAATACGGTTCCATGCCAGTGTTCCAATCCATTCCATGCCAGTGTTCCAATCCATTCCATGCCAGTGTTATATTCCATGCCAGTGTTCCAATACAATTCCATGCCAGTGTTCCAATCCATTCCATGCCAGTGTTATATTCCGTGCCAGTGTTCCAATCCATTCCATGCCAGTGTTCCATTCCATGCCAGTGGTCCAATCAATTCCATGCCAGTGTTCCAATACAGATGCATGTCAGTGTTCCAATCCATTCCATGCCAGTGTTCCAATCCATTCCCTGCCAGTGTTCCAATACAGTTCCATGCCAGTGTTCCAATACAGTTCCATGCCAGTGTTCCAATACAGTTCCATGCCAGTGTTCCAATCCATTCCATGCCAGTGTTCCAATACAGTTCCATGCCAGTGTTCCAATACAGTTCCATGCCAGTGTTCCAATCCATTCCATGCCAGTGTTCCAATCCATTCCATGCCAGTGTTCCAATACAGTTCCATGCCAGTGTTCCAATACGGTTCCATGCCAGTGTTCCAATCCATTCCATGCCAGTGTTATATTCCATGCCAGTGTTCCAATACAATTCCATGCCAGTGTTCCAATCCATTCCATGCCAGTGTTATATTCCATGCAAGTGTTCCAATCCATTCCATGCCAGTGTTCCATTCCATTCCATGCCAGTGGTCCAATCAATTCCATGCCAGTGTTCCAATACAGTTCCATGCCAGTGTTCCATTCCATGCAAGTGTTCCAATACAGTTCCATGCCAGTGTTCCAATACAGATGCATGCCAGTGTTCCAATCCATTCCATGCCAGTGTTCCAATACAGATGCATGCCAGTGTTCCAATCCATTCCATGCCAGTGTTCCAATCCATTCCCTGCCAGTGTTCCAATACAGTTCCATGCCAGTGTTCCAATACAGTTCCATGCCAGTGTTCCAATCCATTCCATGCCAGTGTTCCAATCCATTCCCTGCCAGTGTTCCAATACAGTTCCATGCCAGTGTTCCAATACAGTTCCATGCCAGTGTTCCAATACAGTTCCATGCCAGTGTTCCAATACAGTTCCATGTTAATGTTCCAATCCATTCCATGCCAGTGTTCCAATCCATTCCATGCCAGTGTTCCAATACAGTTCCCTGCCAGTGTTACAATACAGGTCCATGCAAGTGTTCCAATACAGTTCCATGCCAGTGTTCCAATACAGTTCCATGCCAGTGTTCCAATCCATTCCATGCCAGTGTTCCAATACAGTTCCATGCCAGTGTTCCAGTACAGTTCCATGCCAGTGTTCCAATCCATTCCATGCCAGTGTTCCAATCCATTCCATGCCAGTGTTCCAATACAGTTCCATGCCAGTGTTCCAATACAGTTCCATGCCAGTGTTCCAGTACAGTTCCATGCCAGTGTGCCAAGCCATTCCATGCCAGTGTTCCAATCCATTCCATGCCAGTGTTCCAATACAGTTCCATGCCAGTGTTCCAATACAGTTCCATGCCAGTGTGCCAAGCCATTCCATGCCAGTGTTCCAATCCATTCCATGCCAGTGTTCCAATACAGTTCCATGCCAGTGTTCCAATACAGTTCCATGCCAGTGTTCCAATACGGTTCCATGCCAGTGTTCCAATCCATTCCATGCCAGTGTTCCAATACAGTTCCATGCCAGTGTTCCAGTACAGTTCCATGCCAGTGTTCCAATCCATTCCATGCCAGTGTTCCAATCCATTCCATGCCAGTGTTCCAATACAGTTCCATGCCAGTGTTCCAATACAGTTCCATGCCAGTGTTCCAGTACAGTTCCATGCCAGTGTGCCAAGCCATTCCATGCCAGTGTTCCAATCCATTCCATGCCAGTGTTCCAATACAGTTCCATGCCAGTGTTCCAATACAGTTCCATGCCAGTGTGCCAAGCCATTCCATGCCAGTGTTCCAATCCATTCCATGCCAGTGTTCCAATACAGTTCCATGCCAGTGTTCCAATACAGTTCCATGCCAGTGTTCCAATACGGTTCCATGCCAGTGTTCCAATCCATTCCATGCCAGTGTTCCAATCCATTCCATGCCAGTGTTATATTCCATGCCAGTGTTCCAATACAATTCCATGCCAGTGTTCCAATCCATTCCATGCCAGTGTTCCATTCCATGCCAGTGGTCCAATCAATTCCATGCCAGTGTTCCAATCCATTCCCTGCCAGTGTTCCAATACAGTTCCATGCCAGTGTTCCAATACAGTTCCATGCCAGTGTTCCAATACAGTTCCATGCCAGTGTTCCAATCCATTCCATGCCAGTGTTCCAATACAGTTCCATGCCAGTGTTCCAATACAGTTCCATGCCAGTGTTCCAATCCATTCCATGCCAGTGTTCCAATCCATTCCATGCCAGTGTTCCAATACAGTTCCATGCCAGTGTTCCAATATGGTTCCATGCCAGTGTTCCAATCCATTCCATGCCAGTGTTATATTCCATGCCAGTGTTCCAATACAATTCCATGCCAGTGTTCCAATCCATTCCATGCCAGTGTTATATTCCATGCCAGTGTTCCAATACAATGCCATGCCAGTGTTCCAATCCATTCCATGCCAGTGTTATATTCCATGCAAGTGTTCCAATCCATTCCATGCCAGTGTTCCATTCCATTCCATGCCAGTGGTCCAATCAATTCCATGCCAGTGTTCCAATCCATTCCATGCCAGTGTTCCATTCCATGCAAGTGTTCCAATACAGTTCCATGCCAGTGTTCCAATACAGATGCATGCCAGTGTTCCAATCCATTCCATGCCAGTGTTCCAATACAGATGCATGCCAGTGTTCCAATCCATTCCATGCCAGTGTTCCAATCCATTCCCTGCCAGTGTTCCAATACAGTTCCATGCCAGTGTTCCAATACAGTTCCATGCCAGTGTTCCAATACAGTTCCATGCCAGTGTTCCAGTACAGTTCCATGCCAGTGTTCCAATCCATTCCATGCCAGTGTTCCAATCCATTCCATGCCAGTGTTCCAATACAGTTCCATGCCAGTGTTCCAATACAGTTCCATGTTAATGTTCCAATCCATTCCATGCCAGTGTTCCAATCCATTCCATGCCAGTGTTCCAATACAGTTCCCTGCCAGTGTTACAATACAGGTCCATGCCAGTGTTCCAATACAGTTCCATGCCAGTGTTCCAATACAGTTCCATGCCAGTGTTCCAGTACAGTTCCATGCCAGTGTGCCAAGCCATTCCATGCCAGTGTTCCAATCCATTCCATGCCAGTGTTCCAATACAGTTCCATGCCAGTGTTCCAATACAGTTCCATGCCAGTGTGCCAAGCCATTCCATGCCAGTGTTCCAATCCATTCCATGCCAGTGTTCCAATACAGTTCCATGCCAGTGTTCCAATACAGTTCCATGCCAGTGTTCCAATACGGTTCCATGCCAGTGTTCCAATCCATTCCATGCCAGTGTTCCAATCCATTCCATGCCAGTGTTATATTCCATGCCAGTGTTCCAATACAATTCCATGCCAGTGTTCCAATCCATTCCATGCCAGTGTTATATTCCATGCCAGTGTTCCAATCCATTCCATGCCAGTGTTCCAATACAGTTCCATGCCAGTGTTCCAGTACAGTTCCATGCCAGTGTTCCAATCCCTTCCATGCCAGTGTTCCAATCCATTCCATGCCAGTGTTCCAATACAGTTCCATGCCAGTGTTCCAATACAGTTCCATGCCAGTGTTCCAATCCATTCCATGCCAGTGTTCCAATACAGTTCCATGCCAGTGTTCCAATACAGTTCCATGCCAGTGTTCCAATCCATTCCATGCCAGTGTTCCAATCCATTCCATGCCAGTGTTCCAATACAGTTCCATGCCAGTGTTCCAATACGGTTCCATGCCAGTGTTCCAATCCATTCCATGCCAGTGTTATATTCCATGCCAGTGTTCCAATACAATTCCATGCCAGTGTTCCAATCCATTCCATGCCAGTGTTATATTCCATGCCAGTGTTCCAATCCATTCCATGCCAGTGTTCCATTCCATTCCATGCCAGTGGTCCAATCAATTCCATGCCAGTGTTCCAATCCATTCCATGCCAGTGTTCCATTCCATGCAAGTGTTCCAATACAGTTCCATGCCAGTGTTCCAATACAGATGCATGCCAGTGTTCCAATCCATTCCATGCCAGTGTTCCAATACAGATGCATGCCAGTGTTCCAATCCATTCCATGCCAGTGTTCCAATCCATTCCCTGCCAGTGTTCCAATACAGTTCCATGCCAGTGTTCCAATACAGTTCCATGCCAGTGTTCCAATCCATTCCATGCCAGTGTTCCAATCCATTCCCTGCCAGTGTTCCAATACAGTTCCATGCCAGTGTTCCAATACAGTTCCATGCCAGTGTTCCAATACAGTTCCATGCCAGTGTTCCAATGCAGTTCCATGTTAATGTTCCAATCCATTCCATGCCAGTGTTCCAATCCATTCCATGCCAGTGTTCCAATACAGTTCCCTGCCAGTGTTACAATACAGGTCCATGCCAGTGTTCCAATACAGTTCCATGCCAGTGTTCCAATACAGTTCCATGCCAGTGTTCCAATCCATTCCATGCCAGTGTTCCAATACAGTTCCATGCCAGTGTTCCAGTACAGTTCCATGCCAGTGTTCCAATCCATTCCATGCCAGTGTTCCAATCCATTCCATGCCAGTGTTCCAATACAGTTCCATGCCAGTGTTCCAATACAGTTCCATGCCAGTGTTCCAATCCATTCCATGCCAGTGTTCCAATCCATTCCATGCCAGTGTTCCAATACAGTTCCATGCCAGTGTTCCAATACAGTTCCATGCCAGTGTTCCAATACGGTTCCATGCCAGTGTTCCAATCCATTCCATGCCAGTGTTCCAATCCATTCCATGCCAGTGTTATATTCCATGCCAGTGTTCCAATACAATTCCATGCCAGTGTTCCAATCCATTCCATGCCAGTGTTACATTCCGTGCCAGTGTTCCAATCCATTCCATGCCAGTGTTCCATTCCATGCCAGTGGTCCAATCAATTCCATGCCAGTGTTCCAATACAGATGCATGTCAGTGTTCCAATCCATTCCATGCCAGTGTTCCAATCCATTCCCTGCCAGTGTTCCAATACAGTTCCATGCCAGTGTTCCAATACAGTTCCATGCCAGTGTTCCAATACAGTTCCATGCCAGTGTTCCAATCCATTCCATGCCAGTGTTCCAATACAGTTCCATGCCAGTGTTCCAATACAGTTCCATGCCAGTGTTCCAATCCATTCCATGCCAGTGTTCCAATCCATTCCATGCCAGTGTTCCAATACAGTTCCATGCCAGTGTTCCAATACGGTTCCATGCCAGTGTTCCAATCCATTCCATGCCAGTGTTATATTCCATGCCAGTGTTCCAATACAATTCCATGCCAGTGTTCCAATCCATTCCATGCCAGTGTTATATTCCATGCAAGTGTTCCAATCCATTCCATGCCAGTGTTCCATTCCATTCCATGCCAGTGGTCCAATCAATTCCATGCCAGTGTTCCAATCCATTCCATGCCAGTGTTCCATTCCATGCAAGTGTTCCAATACAGTTCCATGCCAGTGTTCCAATACAGATGCATGCCAGTGTTCCAATCCATTCCATGCCAGTGTTCCAATACAGATGCATGCCAGTGTTCCAATCCATTCCATGCCAGTGTTCCAATCCATTCCCTGCCAGTGTTCCAATACAGTTCCATGCCAGTGTTCCAATACAGTTCCATGCCAGTGTTCCAATCCATTCCATGCCAGTGTTCCAATCCATTCCCTGCCAGTGTTCCAATACAGTTCCATGCCAGTGTTCCAATACAGTTCCATGCCAGTGTTCCAATACAGTTCCATGCCAGTGTTCCAATACAGTTCCATGTTAATGTTCCAATCCATTCCATGCCAGTGTTCCAATCCATTCCATGCCAGTGTTCCAATACAGTTCCCTGCCAGTGTTACAATACAGGTCCATGCCAGTGTTCCAATACAGTTCCATGCCAGTGTTCCAATACAGTTCCATGCCAGTGTTCCAGTACAGTTCCATGCCAGTGTGCCAAGCCATTCCATGCCAGTGTTCCAATCCATTCCATGCCAGTGTTCCAATACAGTTCCATGCCAGTGTTCCAATACAGTTTCATGCCAGTGTTCCAAGCCATTCCATGCCAGTGTTCCAATCCATTCCATGCCAGTGTTCCAATACAGTTCCATGCCAGTGTTCCAATACAGTTCCATGCCAGTGTTCCAATACGGTTCCATGCCAGTGTTCCAATCCATTCCATGCCAGTGTTCCAATCCATTCCATGCCAGTGTTATATTCCATGCCAGTGTTCCAATACAATTCCATGCCAGTGTTCCAATCCATTCCATGCCAGTGTTATATTCCATGCCAGTGTTCCAATCCATTCCATGCCAGTGTTCCAATACAGTTCCATGCCAGTGTTCCAGTACAGTTCCATGCCAGTGTTCCAATCCATTCCATGCCAGTGTTCCAATCCATTCCATGCCAGTGTTCCAATACAGTTCCATGCCAGTGTTCCAATACAGTTCCATGCCAGTGTTCCAGTACAGTTCCATGCCAGTGTGCCAAGCCATTTCATGCCAGTGTTCCAATCCATTCCATGCCAGTGTTCCAATACAGTTCCATGCCAGTGTTCCAATACAGTTCCATGCCAGTGTGCCAAGCCATTCCATGCCAGTGTTCCAATCCATTCCATGCCAGTGTTCCAATACAGTTCCATGCCAGTGTTCCAATACAGTTCCATGCCAGTGTTCCAATACGGTTCCATGCCAGTGTTCCAATCCATTCCATGCCAGTGTTCCAATCCATTCCATGCCAGTGTTATATTCCATGCCAGTGTTCCAATCCATTCCATGCCAGTGTTCCAATACAGTTCCATGCCAGTGTTCCAGTACAGTTCCATGCCAGTGTTCCAATCCATTCCATGCCAGTGTTCCAATCCATTCCATGCCAGTGTTCCAATACAGTTCCATGCCAGTGTTCCAATACAGTTCCATGCCAGTGTTCCAATACAGTTCCATGCCAGTGTTCCAATCCATTCCATGCCAGTGTTCCAATCCATTCCATGCCAGTGTTATATTCCATGCCAGTGTTCCAATACAATTCCATGCCAGTGTTCCAATCCATTCCATGCCAGTGGTATATTCCATGCCAGTGTTCCAATCCATTCCATGCCAGTGTTCCATTCCATTCCAGTGGTCCAATCAATTCCATGCCAGTGTTCCAATACAGATGCATGCCAGTGTTCCAATCCATTCCATGCCAGTGTTCCAATCCATTCCCTGCCAGTGTTCCAATACAGTTCCATGCCAGTGTTCCAATACAGTTCCATGCCAGTGTTCCAATACAGTTCCATGCCAGTGTTCCAATCCATTCCATGCCAGTGTTCCAATACAGTTCCATGCCAGTGTTCCAATACAGTTCCATGCCAGTGTTCCAATCCATTCCATGCCAGTGTTCCAATCCATTCCATGCCAGTGTTCCAATACAGTTCCATGCCAGTGTTCCAATACGGTTCCATGCCAGTGTTCCAATCCATTCCATGCCAGTGTTATATTCCATGCCAGTGTTCCAATACAATTCCATGCCAGTGTTCCAATCCATTCCATGCCAGTGTTATATTCCATGCCAGTGTTCCAATCCATTCCATGCCAGTGTTCCATTCCATTCCATGCCAGTGGTCCAATCAATTCCATGCCAGTGTTCCAATCCATTCCATGCCAGTGTTACATTCCATGCAAGTGTTCCAATACAGTTCCATGCCAGTGTTCCAATACAGATGCATGCCAGTGTTCCAATCCATTCCATGCCAGTGTTCCAATACAGATGCATGCCAGTGTTCCAATCCATTCCATGCCAGTGTTCCAATCCATTCCCTGCCAGTGTTCCAATACAGTTCCATGCCAGTGTTCCAATACAGTTCCATGCCAGTGTTCCAATCCATTCCATGCCAGTGTTCCAATCGATTCCCTGCCAGTGTTCCAATACAGTTCCATGCCAGTGTTCCAATACAGTTCCATGCCAGTGTTCCAATACAGTTCCATGCCAGTGTTCCAATACAGTTCCATGTTAATGTTCCAATCCATTCCATGCCAGTGTTCCAATCCATTCCATGCCAGTGTTCCAATACAGTTCCCTGCCAGTGTTCCAATACAGGTCCATGCCAGTGTTCCAATACAGTTCCATGCCAGTGTTCCAATACAGTTCCATGCCAGTGTTCCAATCCATTCCATGCCAGTGTTCCAATACAGTTCCATGCCAGTGTTCCAATACAGTTCCATGCCAGTGTTCCAATCCATTCCATGCCAGTGTTCCAATCCATTCCATGCCAGTGTTCCAATACAGTTCCATGCCAGTGTTCCAATACAGTTCCATGCCAGTGTTCCAATACAGTTCCATGCCAGTGTTCCAATACAGTTCCATGTCAGTGTTCCAATACAGTTCCATGCCAGTGTTCCAATACGGTTCCATGCCAGTGTTCCAATCCATTCCATGCCAGTGTTCCAATCCATTCCCTGCCAGTGTTCCAATCCATTCCATGCCAGTGTTCCAATACAGTTCCCTGCCAGTTTTCCAATACAGGTCCATGCCAGTGTTCCAATACAGTTCAATGCCAGTGTTCCAATACAGTTCCATGCCAGTGTTCCAATACAGTTCCATGCCAGTGTTCCAATACAGTTCCATGTCAGTGTTCCAATACAGTTCTATGCCAGTATTCCAATCCATTCCATGCCAGTGTTCCAATCCATTCCATGCCAGTGTTCCATTCCAGTTCCATGCCAGTGTTCCAATACAGTTCCATGCCAGTGTTCCATTCCAGCTTTATTCCAGTTCCATGCCAGTGTTCCATTCCAGTTCCATGCCAGTGTTCCAATACATTTCCATGCCAGAGGTCCAATCCAGTTCCATGCCAGTGTTCCAATCCATTCCATGCCAGTGTTCCAATCCATTCCATGCCAGTGTTCCAATACAGTTCCATGCCAGTGTTCCAATCCATTCCATGCCAGTGTTCCAATACAGTTCCATGCCAGTGTTCCAATACAGTTCCATGCCATTGTTCCAATCCAATCCATGCCAGTGGTCCAATACAGATCTACGCCAGTGTTCCAATCCATTCCATGCCAGTGTTCCAATCCATTCCATGCCAGTGTTCCAATACAGTTCCATGCCAGTGTTAAAATACAGTTCCATGCCAGTGTTCCAATCCATTCCATGCCAGTGTTCCAATCCATTCCATGCCAGTGTTCCAATACAGTTCCATGCCAGTGTTCCAATCCAGTTCCATGCCAGTGTTCCAATACAGTTCCATGTCAGTGTTCCAATACAGTTCTATGCCAGTATTCCAATCCATTCCATGCCAGTGTTCCAATCCATTCCATGCCAGTGTTCCATTCCAGTTCCATGACAGTGTTCCAATACAGTTCCATGCCAGTGTTCCATTCCAGCTTTATTCCAGTTCCATGCCAGTGTTCCATTTCAGTTCCATGCCAGTGTTCCATTCCAGTTCCATGCCAGTGTTCCAATACAGTTCCATGCCAGTGTTCCAATCCATTCCATGCCAGTGTTCCAATCCATTCCATGCCAGTGTTCCAATACAGTTCCATGCCAGTGTTCCAATCCATTCCATGCCAGTGTTCCAATCCATTCCATGCCAGTGTTCCAATACAGTTCCATGCCATTGTTCCAATCCAATCCATGCCAGTGGTCCAATACAGATCTACGCCAGTGTTCCAATCCATTCCATGCCAGTGTTCCAATCCATTCCATGCCAGTGTTCCAATACAGTTCCATGCCAGTGTTCCAATACAGTTCCATGCCAGTGTTCCAATCCATTCCATGCCAGTGTTCCAATCCATTCCATGCCAGTGTTCCAATACAGTTCCATGCCAGTGTTCCAATACGGTTCCATGCCAGTGTTCCAATCCATTCCATGCCAGTGTTATATTCCATGCCAGTGTTCCAATACAATTCCATGCCAGTGTTCCAATCCATTCCATGCCAGTGTTATATTCCATGCCAGTGTTCCAATCCATTCCATGCCAGTGTTCCATTCCATTCCATGCCAGTGGTCCAATCAATTCCATGCCAGTGTTCCAATCCATTCCATGCCAGTGTTCCATTCCATGCAAGTGTTCCAATACAGTTCCATGCCAGTGTTCCAATACAGATGCATGCCAGTGTTCCAATCCATTCCATGCCAGTGTTCCAATACAGATGCATGCCAGTGTTCCAATCCATTCCATGCCAGTGTTCCAATCCATTCCCTGCCAGTGTTCCAATACAGTTCCATGCCAGTGTTCCAATACAGTTCCATGCCAGTGTTCCAATCCATTCCATGCCAGTGTTCCAATCCATTCCCTGCCAGTGTTCCAATACAGTTCCATGCCAGTGTTCCAATACAGTTCCATGCCAGTGTTCCAATACAGTTCCATGTTAATGTTCCAATCCATTCCATGCCAGTGTTCCAATCCATTCCATGCCAGTGTTCCAATACAGTTCCCTGCCAGTGTTACAATACAGGTCCATGCCAGTGTTCCAATACAGTTCCATGCCAGTGTTCCAATACAGTTCCATGCCAGTGTTCCAATCCATTCCATGCCAGTGTTCCAATCCATTCCATGCCAGTGTTCCATTCCAGTTCCATGACAGTGTTCCAATACAGTTCCATGCCAGTGTTCCATTCCAGCTTTATTCCAGTTCCATGCCAGTGTTCCATTTCAGTTCCATGCCAGTGTTCCATTCCAGTTCCATGCCAGTGTTCCAATACAGTTCCATGCCAGTGTTCCAATCCATTCCATGCCAGTGTTCCAATCCATTCCATGCCAGTGTTCCAATACAGTTCCATGCCAGTGTTCCAATCCATTCCATGCCAGTGTTCCAATCCATTCCATGCCAGTGTTCCAATACAGTTCCATGCCATTGTTCCAATCCAATCCATGCCAGTGGTCCAATACAGATCTACGCCAGTGTTCCAATCCATTCCATGCCAGTGTTCCAATCCATTCCATGCCAGTGTTCCAATACAGTTCCATGCCAGTGTTAAAATACAGTTCCATGCCAGTGTTCCAATCCATTCCATGCCAGTGTTCCAATCCATTCCATGCCAGTGTTCCAATACAGTTCCATGCCAGTGTTCCAATCCAGTTCCATGCCAGTGTTCCAATACAGTTCCATGTCAGTGTTCCAATACAGTTCTATGCCAGTATTCCAATCCATTCCATGCCAGTGTTCCAATCCATTCCATGCCAGTGTTCCATTCCAGTTCCATGACAGTGTTCCAATACAGTTCCATGCCAGTGTTCCATTCCAGCTTTATTCCAGTTCCATGCCAGTGTTCCATTTCAGTTCCATGCCAGTGTTCCATTCCAGTTCCATGCCAGTGTTCCAATACAGTTCCATGCCAGTGTTCCAATCCATTCCATGCCAGTGTTCCAATCCATTCCATGCCAGTGTTCCAATACAGTTCCATGCCAGTGTTCCAATCCATTCCATGCCAGTGTTCCAATCCATTCCATGCCAGTGTTCCAATACAGTTCCATGCCATTGTTCCAATCCAATCCATGCCAGTGGTCCAATACAGATCTACGCCAGTGTTCCAATCCATTCCATGCCAGTGTTCCAATCCATTCCATGCCAGTGTTCCAATACAGTTCCATGCCAGTGTTCCAATACAGTTCCATGCCAGTGTTCCAATCCATTCCATGCCAGTGTTCCAATCCATTCCATGCCAGTGTTCCAATACAGTTCCATGCCAGTGTTCCAATACGGTTCCATGCCAGTGTTCCAATCCATTCCATGCCAGTGTTATATTCCATGCCAGTGTTCCAATACAATTCCATGCCAGTGTTCCAATCCATTCCATGCCAGTGTTATATTCCATGCCAGTGTTCCAATCCATTCCATGCCAGTGTTCCATTCCATTCCATGCCAGTGGTCCAATCAATTCCATGCCAGTGTTCCAATCCATTCCATGCCAGTGTTCCATTCCATGCAAGTGTTCCAATACAGTTCCATGCCAGTGTTCCAATACAGATGCATGCCAGTGTTCCAATCCATTCCATGCCAGTGTTCCAATCCATTCCCTGCCAGTGTTCCAATACAGTTCCATGCCAGTGTTCCAATACAGTTCCATGCCAGTGTTCCAATCCATTCCATGCCAGTGTTCCAATCCATTCCCTGCCAGTGTTCCAATACAGTTCCATGCCAGTGTTCCAATACAGTTCCATGCCAGTGTTCCAATACAGTTCCATGTTAATGTTCCAATCCATTCCATGCCAGTGTTCCAATCCATTCCATGCCAGTGTTCCAATACAGTTCCCTGCCAGTGTTACAATACAGGTCCATGCCAGTGTTCCAATACAGTTCCATGCCAGTGTTCCAATACAGTTCCATGCCAGTGTTCCAATCCATTCCATGCCAGTGTTCCAATACAGTTCCATGCCAGTGTTCCAGTACAGTTCCATGCCAGTGTTCCAATCCATTCCATGCCAGTGTTCCAATCCATTCCATGCCAGTGTTCCAATACAGTTCCATGCCAGTGTTCCAATACAGTTCCATGCCAGTGTTCCAATACAGTTCCATGCCAGTGTTCCAATCCATTCCATGCCAGTGTTCCAATCCATTCCCTGCCAGTGTTCCAATACAGTTCCATGCCAGTGTTCCAATACAGTTCCATGCCAGTGTTCCAATACAGTTCCATGCCAGTGTTCCAATACAGTTCCATGTTAATGTTCCAATCCATTCCATGCCAGTGTTCCAATCCATTCCATGCCAGTGTTCCAATACAGTTCCCTGCCAGTGTTACAATACAGGTCCATGCCAGTGTTCCAATACAGTTCCATGCCAGTGTTCCAATACAGTTCCATGCCAGTGTTCCAATCCATTCCATGCCAGTGTTCCAATACAGTTCCATGCCAGTGTTCCAGTACAGTTCCATGCCAGTGTTCCAATCCATTCCATGCCAGTGTTCCAATCCATTCCATGCCAGTGTTCCAAATACAGTTCCATGCCAGTGTTCCAATACAGTTCCATGCCAGTGTTCCAGTACAGTTCCATGCCAGTGTTCCAATACAGTTCCATGTCAGTGTTCCAATACAGTTCCATGCCAGTGTTCCAATACGGTTCCATGCCAGTGTTCCAATCCATTCCATGCCAGTGTTCCAATCCATTCCCTGCCAGTGTTCCAATACAGTTCCATGCCAGTGTTCCAATACAGTTCCATGCCAGTGTTCCAATACAGTTCCATGTCAGTGTTCCAATACAGTTCCATGCCAGTTTTCCAATCCATTCCATGCCAGTGTTCCAATCCATTCCATGCCAGTGTTCCAATACAGTTCCCTGCCAGTTTTCCAATACAGGTCCATGCCAGTGTTCCAATACAGTTCCATGCCAGTGTTCCAATACAGTTCCATGCCAGTGTTCTAATACAGTTCCATGCCAGTGTTCCAATACAGTTCCATGTCAGTGTTCCAATACAGTTCTATGCCAGTATTCCAATCCATTCCATGCCAGTGTTCCATTCCAGTTCCATGACAGTGTTCCAATACAGTTCCATGCCAGTGTTCCATTCCAGCTTTATTCCAGTTCCATGCCAGTGTTCCATTTCAGTTCCATGCCAGTGTTCCATTCCAGTTCCATGCCAGTGTTCCAATACAGTTCCATGCCAGTGTTCCAATCCATTCCATGCCAGTGTTCCAATCCATTCCATGCCAGTGTTCCAATACAGTTCCATGCCAGTGTTCCAATCCATTCCATGCCAGTGTTCCAATCCATTCCATGCCAGTGTTCCAATACAGTTCCATGCCATTGTTCCAATCCAATCCATGCCAGTGTTCCAATACAGATCTACGCCAGTGTTCCAATCCATTCCATGCCAGTGTTCCAATCCATTCCATGCCAGTGTTCCAATACAGTTCCATGCCAGTGTTCCAATCCATTCCATGCCAGTGTTCCAATACAGTTCCATGCCAGTGTTCCAATACAGTTCCATGCCAGTGTTCCATTCCAGCTTTATTCCAGTTCCATGCCAGTTTTCCATTCCAGTTCCATGCCAGTGTTCCATTGCAGTTCCATGCCAGTGTTCCAATCCATTCCATGCCAGTGTTCCAATACAGTTCCATGCCAGTGTTCCATTCCAGCTTTATTCCAGTTCCATGCCAGTTTTCCATTCCAGTTCCATGCCAGTGTTCCATTCCAGTTCCATGCCAGTGTTCCATTCCAGTTCCATGCCAGTGTTCCAATACAGTTCCATGCCAGTGTTCCATTCCAGTTCCATGCCAGTGTTCCATTCCAGTTCCTTGCCAGTTTTGTCTGCAGCGCTCTGCACTCTGTAGTGTAGTTTGCTTGTGTTTAGATCCTAGTCAAAATCCTAGATCCTACATTCCCTGACAGAGGCAGAGCTATCATGCTCAGTCATCATCCTCTCTCTCTGTCCCTTATTCTCCCCTTCCTCTATAAATGCAAGCCAACGCAAAGCGTAAGATTAGGCTCCCCTGACCTTTAACAGTGCTGATAGCAGCCGCTGTGAATGTCAGGGAACTCACAGCCGACACCAAACAAGGCTACTTCCCAAATGGCACCCTGTTCCCTGCATAGTGCACCTAGAGCCCATAGGGTCTGGTCAACACTAGTGTACCATATAGGGAGTAGGGTGCCATTGGGAACGCAGCCATGCTTAGTTCACAGCACACAGCTAGATTACAGATCTCTGTGATAGCAGGCAAAGAAATTATTATCGGAAACTGACGTGATAATTACAGATGGTTGGAAAAAGGTTAGCGTTGAACACAGAAAGAGCCTCGATGCTCCAGGAAAGCAGGCCTACTGCACCAAGCAGAGCAATCATAGATTATGTCTAGATCATAGACTGTCTGCGTCCCACATGACACCCCTTTTCCCCTATAAAGTGCACTACTTTAGACCAGGGCCCACTTTGGTGCAGAGTAGTGCACTGCAGATGTTAGCTCTTAATTTGATCCCCCTGCTGTAGCAGGAAACGCAAACTTCTGGTGTATTCCAGGTTTAAAAAGAAGTCTTAAATGTGTCATTTCCACTTTAAAATTTCAGACTTGATTTACCGTAATAAAAAATGCATCAACCCCTACAAAAATATCCATTAATTATAATCCACATAATTCACATTTCCTGTTGCTGCAGGATTATTTTCCTGCTGTGATAAACTGGTCAAATTAAGATCCTACACAGGATAAGGGTGCCACTTGGGATGGAGACTCGAAATGCTTCTAGGGGACTACTATGGACAAAACTCTCCCTACTACATAACCCTGTCTCTGACCAGCAGGCTGTTGAAGAACAAACCAGGACTCACTAAACAGAGAACATCCCTGGTCATCCCTACTGCCTCTGATCTGGAGGACTCACTAAACAGAGAACATCCCTGGTCATCTCTACTGTCTCTGATCTGGAGGACTCACT
The DNA here is from genome assembly GCF_036934945.1 of Oncorhynchus masou masou. Taxonomy (NCBI): domain Eukaryota; kingdom Metazoa; phylum Chordata; class Actinopteri; order Salmoniformes; family Salmonidae; genus Oncorhynchus; species Oncorhynchus masou. Next base: position 99,821,592 of record NC_088242.1, read on the forward strand.
AAACAGAGAACATCCCTGGTCATCTCTACTGTCTCTGATCTGGAGGACTCACTAAACAGAGAACATCCCTGGTCATCCCTACTGCCTCTGATCTGGAGGACTCACTAAACAGAGAACATCCCTGGTCATCCCTACTGCCTCTGATCTGGAGGACTCACTAAACAGAGAACATCCCTGGTCATCCCTACTGCCTCTGATCTGGAGGACTCACTAAACAGAGAACATCCCTGGTCATCCCTACTGCCTCTGATCTGGAGGACTCACTAAACAGAGAACATCCCTGGTCATCCCTACTGCCTCTGATCTGGAGGACTCACTAAACAGAGAACATCCCTGGTCATCCCTACTGCCTCTGATCTGGAGGACTCACTAAACAGAGAACATCCCTGGTCATCCCTACTGCCTCTGATCTGGAGGACTCACTAAACAGAGAACATCCCTGGTCATCCCTACTGCCTCTGATCTGGAGGACTCACTAAACAGAGAACAACCCTGGTCATCCCTACTGCCTCTGATCTGGAGACTCACTAAACAGAGAACATCCCAACTGCCTCTGATCTGGAGGACTCACTAAACAGAGAACATCCCTGGTCATCCCTACTGCCTCTGATCTGGAGGACTCACTAAACAGAGAACATCCCTGGTCATCCCTACTGCCTCGGATCTGGCGGACTCACTAAACACAAATGCTTAATTTTTAAATGAGGTCTGAGTGTTGGAGCGCGCCCCATTTTAAAAGAAAATCGTTCCTCTGGTTTGCTTAATATAAGGAATTTGAAATGATTGATACTTTTACTTTTGATACTTAAGTATATTTAAAACCAAATACTTTTAGATTTTTACTCAAGTGGTATTTTATTTGGTGACAGAAGTGTCTTTAACGTCAAATTAATCATAGGATTTTTTGCGATTAAACACAATTGATCGCAAATTCAGAATTTGCTCAAATTGAGATGTAATTTAAGATTTTTTTATACACAATTTATTGGTATGGTATGTGGATAATATATAATATATGAATAATATGAATAATATATAATATAATAATATAATATAATGTACAGTACGGTATATGGATAATATATAATATAATGTACATTATGGAATATGGATAATATATAGATTGTCACGTTCTGACCTTTATTTCCTTTGTTTTGCCGTTATTTAGTATGGTCAGGGCGTGAGTTGGGTTGGGCAGTCTGTGTTTGTTTTTCTATATTTTGGGTATTTCTATGTTTTGGCCTAGTATGGTTCTCAATCAGAGGCAGGTGTCATTAGTTGTCTCTGATTGAGAATCATACTTAGGTAGCCTGGGTTTCACTGTGTGTTTGTGGGTGATTGTTCCTGTCTCTGTGTTTTCACCAGATGTTTAGGTTTTCTCACGTTTATTATTTTTTGTTAGTTTATTCATGTATAGTGTCTTTATTAAAGTACCATGAATAACCACCACGCTGCGTTTTGGTCCGCCTCTCCTTCACCTCAAGAAAACCGTTACATAGATAATATATAATATAATGTCCAGTATGGAATATGGATGATACATAGATAATATATAATAGAATGTACACTATGATATATCGTCTGTTATAGATTATTGGGATAGTATCTACATGCATGCTACGGAATCCACACTTAAATCGCTGGATACTACTTATCATTGCACACTTAGGTTTATTACAGGTGCTAGCTACAGAACTCAACACTGTGTTTTATATCAACATGTGGGTTGGACTTCGCTGTCCGTGAGACGAGAACAACATGCTCTCGTGTTTGTCTATAAATACTTCTGAATAAACTACCTTCTTATTTATCATCACTCATCAACGTAAGAATTATAATTCCTAAAACCAGGTCTCAAGCATGGATTACACTTGAGGCCCATGCGATTTCCCCAGAGTTGGGTATGGCTGCCTTTTGCTGTTACACTCCTTGCCTATGGAATAAGCCTGCAGACAAAACTTAGACTTGAAACTCTTGTCCCCCTGTTGCTCATTTAAATGTTTATTGGAACATTTTTATTTTTGTATTGCTTGTAACTGTTTTTGGTAATGCAAGTTCTTGTGCTGTTAGGGGAATAACCTGTTAGGGGAATAACCTGTTAGTGGAATAACCTGTTAGGGGAATAACCTGGTAGGGGAATAACCTGTTAGGGGAATAACCTGTTAGTAGAATAACCTGTTAGGGGAATAACCTGTGAGGGGAATAACCTGTTAGTAGAATAACCTGTGAGGGGAATAACCTGTTAGTGGAATAACCTGTTAGGGGAATAACCTGTTAGGGGAATAACCTGTTAGGGGAATAACCTGTTAGTAGAATAACCTGTTAGGGGAATAACCTGTTAGGGGAATAACCTGTTAGGGGAATAACCTGTTAGGGGAATAACCTGTTAGGGGAATAACCTGTTAGGGGAATAACCTGTTAGGGGAATAACCTGTTAGGGGAATAACCTGTTAGGGGAATAACCTGTTAGTAGAATAACCTGTTAGGGGAATAACCTGTTAGGGGAATAACCTGTTAGGGGAATAACCTGTTAGGGGAATAACCTGTTAGGGGAATAACCTGCTAGGGGAATAACCTGTTAGGGAAATAACCTGTTAGGGGAATAACCTGTTAGGGGAATAACCTGTTAGTAGAATAACCTGTTAGTAGAATAACCTGTTAGTAGAATAACCTGTTAGTAGAATAACCTGTTAGGGGAATAACCTGTTAGTAGAATAACCTGTTAGTAGAATAACCTGTTAGGGGAATAACCTGTTAGGGGAATAACCTGTTAGGGGAATAACCTGTTAGTAGAATAACCTGTTAGTAGAATAACCTGTTAGTAGAATAACCTGTTAGGGGAATAACCTGTTAGGGGAATAACCTGCTAGGGGAATAACCTGCTAGGGGAATAACCTGTGAGGGGAATAACCTGTTAGGGGAATAACCTGTTAGGGGAATAACCTGCTAGGGGAATAACCTGTGAGGGGAATAACCTGTTAGGGGAATAACCTGTTAGGGGAATAACCTGTTAGGGGAATAACCTGTTAGGGGAATAACCTGTTAGGGGAACAACCTGTTAGTAGAATAACCTGTTAGGGGAATAACCTGTTAGGGGAATAACCTGTTAGTGGAATAACCTGTTAGTGGAATAACCTGTTAGGGTAATAACATGTTAGGGGAATAACCTGTTAGGGGAATAGCCTGTTAGTAGAATAACCTGTTAGTAGAATAACCTATTAGTAGAATAACCTGTCAGTAGAATAACCTGCTATGGGAATAACCTGTTAGTGGAATAACCTGTTAGGGGAATAACCTGTTAGTGGAATAACCTGTTAGTAGAATAACCTGTTAGTAGAATAACCTGTTAGTATAATAACCTGTTAGGGGAATAACCTGTTAGTGGAATAACCTGTTAGTAGAATAACCTGTTAGGGGAATAACCTGTTAGTGGAATAACCTGTTAGTAGAATAACCTGTTAGTAGAATAACCTGTTAGTAGAATAACCTGTTAGTAGAATAACCTGTTAGGGGAATAACCTGTTAGGGGAATAACCTGTTAGGGGAATAAACTGTTAGGGGAATAGCCTGTTAGTAGAATAACCTGTTAGTAGAATAACCTGTTAGTAGAATAACCTGTTAGTAGAATAACCTGTTAGGGGAATAATCTGTTAAGGGAATAACCTGTTAGGGGAATAACCTGTTAGGGGAATGATCTGTTAAGGGAATAACCTGTTAGGGGAATAACCTGTTAGGGGACTAACCTGTTAGGGGAATAACCTGTTAGGGGAATAACCTGTTAGGGTAATAACATGTTAGGGGAATAACCTGCTAGGGGAATAACCTGTTAGTGGAATAACCTGTTAGGGGAATAACCTGTTAGGGGAATAATCTGTTAGGGGAATAACCTGTTAGTAGAATAACCTGTTAGTGGAATAACCTGTTAGGGTAATAACATGTTAGGGGAATAACATGTTAGGGGAATAACCTGTTAGGGGAATAACCTGTTAGGGGAATAACCTGTTAGTAGAATAACCTGTTAGGGTAATAACATGTTAGGGGAATAGCCTGTTAGTAGAATAACCTGTTAGGGGAATAACCTGTTAGGGTAATAACATGTTAGGGGAATAGCCTGTTAGTAGAATAACCTGTTAGTAGAATAACCTGTTAGTAGAATAACCTGTTAGTAGAATAACCTGCTAGGGGAATAACCTGTTAGTGGAATAACCTGTTAGGGGAATAACCTGTTAGGGAAATGACCTCTTAGGGGAATAACCTGTTAGGGGAATAGCCTGTTAGGGGAATAACCTGTTAGGGGAATAACCTGTTAGTAGAATAACCTGCTAGGGGAATAACCTGTGTGTAAATTAAATCTATTGCTCTATTTTTTTGTGTTATCTGTGATCATTTTGTCTTGTTTAGTTTTTTAATCATTGTACCTAACCTGTATGTGTAAACATGTATACGCAGGGCCCAGCTGTAACAGAGACCTTGGTCTCAGTCTGTGTTCCTTGCTGAAATAAAGGTACCATAATAATAATATATAATGTACAGTATGGTATATGGATAATATATAGATATTGTATGGACAATATATGGTCAACATATGGATAATGTATGGCTAATATATGGATAATGTATGGATAATATATGGATAATGTATGGCTAATATATGGATAATGTATGGATAATGCATGGCTAATATATGGATAATGTATAGCTAATGTATGGCTAATATATGGATAATGTATGGATAATGTATGGCTAATATATGGATGATGTACGGCTAATATATGGATAATGTATGGCTAATATATGGATAATGTATGGATAATGCATGGCTAATATATGGATAATGTATGGCTAATGTATGGCTAATATATGGATGATGTATGGCTAATATATGGATAATGTATGGCTAATATATGGATGATGTATGGATAATGTATGGCTAATATATGCATGATGTATGGCTAATATATGGATAATGTATGGCTAATATATGGATAATGTATGGATAATGTATGGCTAATATATGGATGATGTATGGCTAATATATGGATAAGGTATGGCTAATATATGGATAATGTATGGATAATGTATGGATAATGTATGATCAAGATAGGGATAATATATGGATAATGTATGGATAACATATAGATAATGTGTGGATAATGTATGGATAATGCATTACTCAACAGGCATTGCACCACCTCCTAAAGTAAGTGACCTTTGACCTGTTGTGATAGTTTCATTAGTGTGTCAAGTGGTTGAGAGGTTTAATCTGCTGCCTCCTGATCAGAACATTATCCCCCGAATGATGGGATCTCACTAAAGCTCAGCTCAACGGTCGTTTCCGTCCCATGATAATGCATTACTGTGACTGTTAATGAATAATAAGACATTTCACTGCCCTGAGGAACGTCCAGGACGGACACATCTCTGCACTTCTGTGTAAATTAAATGGTTTATCATGCAGTAGAGTTGAGTTTAGTCCTTTACGTTTTATCTGGTCAATGTTCTACAAAATTATACTCAGAAAACTGCCTAATTTCTTGATTTTGTTGTCCACTAGCTGAAGAAAAAAAATAAAATCCCATGAAATAATTTGTGGAAGACCAATTGCTCACGTTGTGGCTGCTCTTGATCATGCAGGTTTGTTTGGATTAATCAGACTTCTCAACGTGACTGGTCGTCCATGATGCTGCTCTACACCAACAGGGACGATTGGTCATATAGATCTACTCAAAGACCCTCAGAAAGTCAGTGTAAAGTCAACGTAAAGTCAATGTAAAATCAATGTCAGGTCAATGTAAAGTCAACGTAAAGTCAATGTAAAATTAACGTAAAGTCAACGTGAAGTCAATGTATGGACAAGTCAACGTAAAATAAACGTAAAGTCAACGTGAAGTCAACGTAAAATAAACGTAAAATCAACGTGAAGTCAACGTGAAGTCAATGTAAAGTCAACGTAAAATAAACGTAAAGTCAACGTGAAGTCAGCGTGAAGTCAATGTAAAGTCAACGTAAAATAAACGTAAAGTCAACGTAAAGTCAATGTA